>NC_052502.1:74815754-74979723 GCF_016617805.1 Bactrocera tryoni | reverse complement strand
ATTTTAATTGTTAAATTCATCAAAATTAACATTTTTTTTGGTGAATAAAAAAAAACGGGTTTTGTCACTTGCCAGCAGTCTGTCATGACTGACCATTACTTGTCAAACAGTATATTGTGAGTTGTCAACGGTCTGCCATGACTGACCAATACTTGATACAAAGTATTTTAAAAGAAATTTTGTAAAAAATTCAATTTTTGTGACTTGTCAGCAATCTGTTACGATTAACCAAAAAATTAAAATATATTTTTGGCGACTTAGAAAAAATACAACTTTTGTGACTTGTCAGCAGTGTGTCCTGACTTCGAAAATGACAAAAACAGCAGTTTTAAGTTTAAGCTTTTATTTCAGAAACACTGAATGCTTAAAAAAATATATTTCAACCTGTCAGCTGTCAGTCAGCTGTAAGTCATCTATGAACCAAATTACAGAATATGCTTTTATTTGCACAAATAACTTAAAATTTCTAATCAACCCTTTCGGTATGAAGTTGAAAATCTTAATTTCTAAATTATTTGTTGTATGACTGTGGTAGACAAGTTCATTTGTCTGTCAGCAACCAATTTAAAATCCAGATATTACGGTTTTTGCTAATTATAGCGCCTTTCAGCGCAAGCAGTTTCATGTCTCACTCAAATTTTAACTCTCCCTGCAACTTGCGCTCAGCAAAATATCCTGGCAACCAGAAAAGACTTTTTTCAAAACTGTCTATCAAATTTTAGTTTAATTGATTTCGCTAACAAACCGACAGGAGTATGCTTTTTGCTGGTGTAGGTATACTTCTATGTTTGCAAATGTGTGGAGGCAGATTACACACATGCTCACATAGTGATGAGCAGACACATATACATATGTAAATCGAGCCACACACACACACATACACGAAGCAGTCAGCGAGTGCTTTAAGCAGCTAATTGCAGCTCAGCCTCATACTAACTATTATGCAGCGATACTGTATGTGATGCTGGTGACTGGATGAGTTTATGTTTGTGCTATGTATGTGTGTGAGTGTCTGCCAAGTAATGGCTTCGCTCATGCTCGACTATAATTCAATGGCAAATGGAAAACGCTAATTAGCCAACAACTGACATGTTGATACACACACAGGCAATAGCAACAAAAATAACAAATGTAACAACATGGCAACAACAACTACGAGCACAATAATAGCAACAACATTATAATCGTGACAGCAACAACAACAAATACTATCATGGCAGCAACAACAAGCACAATAATAGCAAGAACATTATAATCGTGGCAGCACAGTGTACGCATGGCCACAACTCCATCGTATAGATTTGAAAATATTTACATATTTAAGCCCATTAGTGGCGCTTAGTTGTTGGGCGGCTCGGTTGGGCTCTGCGGTGATAAATCAAGCGCTCGGCAAAGCCACTTGTTGGCAGACAAACGCTTAGCAATCTCTATTAGGCTGTATAGCGGGGAAAACTAGGACTACGTTGATGCTGTGTAAGAGTGTGAGGAGAGCGGGGAGCGTTCGCTGGCTTATTAGCCTGGCTGTGGGAAAACATAAATTGAATGTCAGTGATAAAATGTTTGAAGTATTGCGCTAATTATCGACTTGCTGACGGTGAAACGGGCACAGAAAGAGGTAAAGCGCTCTTTAGTTGTATCTTGTTGCTTTGTTGACTTATTACAGAGGACTTAAGGCAGACATTTATTAATACGTAAAAGGAAGCTGGAGTAGACACTAACTAAAAGACAAATATTACTTCTACTATAAAAAAATTACATAAGAAAAAAATATATTTAAGTGTTTTTAGAAATTTTGTTAAACAATTATTAAGTATTAAGGGAAAATAGTTTTTTATAACAAAAAGAGTTTACATATTAAATATTTTTTTGCATAATAAAATAATACCAGAATATAACTTCAAAAAAAATTTTGGCAACAAAAAAGTTAAAAAAAAATAATTATTTATTACAAAAATTAAAAAAAATTTTAATTTAAAATTCTTGAAGATTAAAAAAAAATATTATAGTTATCAAAAATTTAAAATAAAAATTTTGTAAATTTGTGCATCAAAAAAATAAAAAGAAACTATTTTAAAAATCAAATTTTTCAAGATTTAAGAAAATTTGTATTTAAAATTTTTAAGATTAAAAAAAAATATTATAATTATTGAAAATTAAAAAATATACCATATTATTTTATAGATCTAATGTTTGAAAGTTTAAAATAAAAATTAGCTGTTTTGCTAATTTTTTGTATAAATTTTTTTTGTTTTGTAAATTTTTTGCTCAACAATTATAATAAAAAAAGAAGTTATTGCTTTTGTAATACAAACTGAGGTAAAGTAAAACAAAAAGAAATTTTTTTTGGCAAAAAAAGGGTAAAAAAAAAAAGATTTTTTTTGAAGATTAAAAATATTTTTAAATTGAAATTTGTACATTTTTTGTTGAAAAATTACATTAATAAAAAAAATATTGCTTTTGCAAGTGTGTTTGTATATTCAAATAAAAAATTCAAAACAAATGTGTTGCATAAACCATTTTTCACCACCAAGTCGTAATAATTCGCATTAAAATATTAACCTTGATATTTTCCCAAATTATATAAATAATTTATGTGACAGAACCACCAGCAAATCACTTTATTATCCACATATTAGCCAGTTGGATGTAATTCGCCATTTAACCCGCTAAGCCGCCGAAATTTTGTGTCAGAGCAAACAGTGTCAGCGCGCACCAGGGCGTATGAGTAACAAGCATAATTATTTAATAATAAACTTTCAATAACACAACAAACGCATACAACTTTATGTGTCAGAGCGAGAAATATGAGCACATGCAATGCAAATATATTGGCTCAACACTCTATGCATAAAACATGCAATTTTAAAAACATTTCTGCAAAAGTTTATTAATGAAATTCCACACCGTGTAAATAGTTCAGTTTTGCTTGCTTTCATTATTACGCTTATTTTGAAAATATACAATATGGTTGTAGCGCGCATACCGTTATTTAGCGGTTATTGAATATTACACAATTTTTGTTGTTATTTTTATTAAATAATTGCCGGTGCAGCGCCGCGGGCTGACTGGCATATTTGCATGACTTTCACAATAAATACCGCAAATTGTAAATATGCATGCGGTTTGCTGCTGAGCGTTAAGCGTGTGAGTAGCTTAGGGAAAGTTCTGCTGATGGAATTATTATTTTTTTTTTTGTTCTGATTTTTTTATAATTTTTAAATATATGTATTTTTTAAATATTTTTGTTTGCTGGATTAAGGTAATATTAAAATAGAGGGTTCAATATAAAATAAATATTTAATTTTAAGAAAATATATTTAGAAAACGAAATAAATAAAATAAATTATATTTTCATTTAAATGCTTATTTTATAATTTTTTTATATTTTACTTTAATTAATTAATTTAATAAATAATTTTTTTACACAATATTCAGCAAAAACTTCGCTCGAATTTTTATCTTTAAAAAATATTTTAAAATATGAAATTAATAAAAAAATTTTCAAATATAACATTTTTTCAATAAATTAATTAAATATTAAAAATAAAGTTTACATTAATTAGTTAATTTAATAAATAATTTTTTTTACATAATATTCTGCAAAAATTTCTTACTAATTTTCATCTTAAAAAATATTTTTAAATATAAAATTTTTCAATTAATTAAGTAAATTAATTTTTCTTACTTAACATTTATTTAATACATATTTGATGGTTTTACTTTTATTTTTTACAAATTTTTTTTTTGAATTTTTCGAGTTTATTTTCACTGCAAAATTACTAATTTTTATATTTTTCTACTCTAAAAGTAATAAAAAAATTGTGTTTAATGCAAAATTAATATAATTTTAAAATTTTTTCTTCAAAAGTATTAAAAAATTTCTAATCAATTAAGTTTTTAAAATACAGCTTTTAAATTTTTTGCATATTTATTAAAATTTGTTTGTCAAAAATATTTATTTTCATTATTTTCCGTAACTATGTTATATAAATTTAAAGTTAATTTCTTAATAAATAATAAGTTTCGGAATTTTTAAACATAATGAGAATAAAATATAAATTTAATTTTTTATTTAAAAATAATTTTTTTTTGAATTTTTTGCATTATTTCAAAAATTTAATAATAAGAATTAAATTTAAAATTTTTTTAAAATATTAGCGCGAAATATATGGAAATTTAGAATTATTCTTCCCAAACTATATAAGCACTTTCAATTTTCCGCACAACTGTATTTTCTCTAGTAAATAAATAATAAACTGACCTGTTTCGCTTGCAAATGCTTGCTCATAAAATATTCATTTGCAGCGTTTAGGAGCCATCAAACGATTTACATAACAGCTAAATATTTAAAATGTAAATTAACAAAATTTTGCTATTAACCTGACGGCAGACCTAAGGGGCAACAGTGTAGTTGAATATAGAATATTTTGGTGTAGAAATGTAGTGTGCGAAGGGAGCAGAGGTGATGTTCGCAGGACTCAGACAGATGTAAGTTAAAATAATTAGTATTGGATTATAGATAATAATTTATAAAATATGATAAATGAAAGTAGGAGTGATAACTGTAGCTAATATATGAGAGATACATTTATATAATACTAGAGGACCCGTCCCCGCTTCACTGTGGCTGATACATAGCTAATACTATTACTACCATCTATATGATTTCTATTAGTTTAATTTTTGTGAAGCAACTTGTGTTAGTCTACAAAAAAAATGGATCATAAAGCATTTCACAGCTCACAAGCGATAACCCATCTATAGGTTAGTTGAAAATGATAGATAATAAATACTATAGGGAAACTTATAAATTTTGTAGAGAGCAATATAAGTTACAGTGAAATCAATACATTTCATTTAGAGGTCTACAAGTTAGTAGCTCGGTTGATACAATAGAGATAAACACAAATTATTGATGATAAATAATTGAGAATAATTAAGAAATAATAAATGGTAGATGATTTCTATGATTGTGAGAAGATGATTCATAACAGATGCATAATATTTGATAGACAGGAAAGTATAACTCATAAATGATGGCTGGAAAATGGTAAACAACAAATATTAGAGTGAAATTCATATATTCTGAAGAGACGAATAAAAGTTTCGAGCTCTGTTGATACTCAACATAATCGTCAATGAAAGCATGCTTAACAAAGCTGAAGCTTATTTTATGATTTTATATGATATTTTCATCATAACATGTTACGGTTCTTGTGGGATGGAGATTTTAAGTGACAAAAGTCAACGGTAGATAGTACAAGGGGGATTATTCATACGGTTCTCAAAAATATTTTAACACTTTAGGTATCTTCAAATAATATTTAAAAATAATTAAGACAAAAAGGCTTTTCTTAAGCTCGCTAAGGGTTAAAATGTTTACTTTCTTCAGAAAGTTTTAAAGTCCTAAAATAATCTGAGCAATTTAAATGTTAAAGAGATTTTCAAATATATTTTTAAAATAATCAGGACAATAAGGCTTTTATAAAGTGAGGTTAGGTTATAATCAGAACGAACAGAACCTTCTAAAGCTAGCTAAGTGTTACAATTTACAATAAAAATTTTTCTTATAGATTTTTGACAGACAATGTTATGATTCGTGAATTATTTACTAATTTAAATATTTTTTTTAAATATATTTTTTTTTTTTTTTAATATATTTTTTTATTTTTTTAAATATATATTTTTTAAATATTTTGAATATACATATATATATTTTTTTTTAATTTTCAAAATTTATATTAAAAAAAATCTAAGAAAAATTTGATCTATAAAATTTGTAAGCGAAAATGTGTAAAGCGTAAGCGTTTCAAAACGCACTCAGTGTCAGTGATGAATATAGCCAAAAAAATATACAAAAGCACATACACAGAACTGGCAAAAAGTGCGCTGAAAGTGTGCAAACACCGACTAAAACAATATTTATGCGCAAGGCGAGCGCAACTGAGCAATGTTTATGCACAGCAGACGAGTATGTGTAACGGCATATATACTCGGTGCTGAGAGTAAATACCTGGTGAATCAAGGTGGCGCGCTACTAAAGTTAGTAGTTGTGCGCGCAGCGGCAAAATGGCAGCAAAAGCCACTTTTATTCGCAAATATCGCGCAATTCACATATATATATATGTATGAATGTATGTGTATGTGTGTGTGTGAGTTATCAGCACACCGTTTTTCGTTAGCTAAATATAAGTCGCTTTAGGTGCTTGCTGTTGCACACTACTATCTGTGGCAAGCAGCTGCGCGCACTTCTTCACTTAAGCGCAGATTTTTACTTAGTATATGTATATATATATATGTGTGTGTGTGTGCTGAGTGCCACGTTCGTCTCGCTAGTATTTGCACGTTTCATGAGCTTCATCACACTCTCACTTAAGCAAAAGTAGGTAAGCGCGCCATTCACGTACATTGTAGCAGCTGATATACTTTCTACTTCATTGTGCTTATTGGACAACCGGCAGCGCAACTGACAACTGTTTCGGTTGTGCAAAGATACTGCACTCGGCAACCGCAAACTTTTTAAACTTTACCTGTGTGTGTGTAAGTTTTTAGCGCTGCAAGCGCAATTAAACCACGAAACGCCATTCATCTGAATGAGTCGAGCTCGAGGGTTCGCGTTTTAACCCCGTGAAGGTTGTGCGCGCAAAGTTTGTTGACCATCTAATAAAAGGTAAATAATAGTTTTGACATTTGCTGGCGCTTGATGAGGGTTTAAGTGACTGCTGCTGGTAGTGATTAGTGCAAACTGAATAGATGAAGGTAGTGCTTAATTAAATGTAGTTTTCAGAAACTTCAATGCCTTCAAAAAGCTGTAAAGTTGCGCTGGGAATGAAAGTTGCGACTTAAAAAATGCGAAATTTAAGTAAAACTTAAAAAAATTTCGATAAAATGAAACGCAAATTTACTTAGAAAATGTTGCAAACCAAAAATAAGCATATATCACAAAAAAACTTAAGTGAAACTAAAAAAAAACTTTAGTGAAAGAAAAAAATTATTTGAAGAAATGATGTGGAAATTTACTTAAAAGCTACAATCATCGAAAATTAAACTAATATAAAAAAAAAACTTTAGTGAAACTTAAGAAAAACTTTAGTGAAACTTATGAAAAATAAAGACGTGTAGTGAAAATTTTTTAAAAAGAAATACAATCAGAAATTAAAAATTTTTTTCAAAAAACTTAAGTGATGCTTGAGAAAAACTTAAGGAAATTTAGAATGGATGTGGTGCAAATATAACTACATAGAAACAACTTGAATAAAAATTATTTCATTACCAATTCAAACTCTTATTAAAACATGCGAAACTTATGTAAATCTTCAGAAAATTTATAAGAATTGTACGCAAATTTATTTAGAAACTACTGAAATTCAAAATTAAACATTTAATAAAAAAACTTACGCAAAGTTATTTAGAAAATACTGAAATTCAAAACTAAACACTCCAAAAACTTAAGTAGCAAGTGAATTTTAAGTAAGACTTAAGGAAATTTGGAAGAAATGTAATGAAATTTCAATAAAAATGATTGCACTACAAGCTGCATAAAGCGCTGTCAAGTGAAGAAAAACTATAAATTGCTTAAGCTAAGAGATAACTTACTGAAAATTTTAGCAAAAATTATGAAAAATTTAAGCCCTTAAGTAGAAAAAAATCTGCAAAGAGCGCTGTTAATGAAGCAAAGCTTTATATCACTTAAAATAAGTCATCACTTTGAGAACTTAAGTAAAACTTAAGAAAAACTTAAGCACTTAAGTGAAAAAAGCTGCAAAAAGCGCTGTCGAGGGAAGAAAAAACTTTAAATTACTTAAGCTAAGAGATATATTATTGAAAACTTAAGCACTTAAGTGAAAAAATTACATTTTTTAAACCTTTCAGTTGCTAAACACACATAAATTGAGCAATAGTTTCTTAAACGTGTAAGTGAATACTTAGCACAACTCGAAGTCAAGCAGCAATTGAACCACATTTAAGCAAAAATGTTTCTCTTTCTTCTTAAATATGTACTGCGATCATTTTAAAAGTGGTTTGGTTAGAACTTGAGCTGCTTTTTTCCCGGCTCCGCATGCTGTTAATCCGGCAAGTGCACTCGTAAGCCTCTAAGTGTCCTTGAAGTGCTTCATTTGTATTTCATTTCCTTTTCTGCTCAAGTGCCACAAGCACTTTTGCTACCACACATGTGACATATGACAGTGCAATGTCCAGTTAACCGGTCGCTGTTGAGCATGTATGCATATTAGGAGCAACGATTGAACGCTGCTGGCAATACAAATTGCAAACAAGTGATGACTGAAAAATTCATACTCATACTTATGCGCATATGAGCATATGGCGACAGGCAACTCTTCAGCTGTCTGCACTTTTGTATATGAGTGTAAGTGTATATATAAGCAACTGAGTATGTAAGCATACAAAAAAGTATGTGAGCATGTGAGTATAAACATGAAATGAAATTCCACGGTGAACAAAAATCTGGCAGGATATGCAAAAAGGATATGAATATTCAAAGCTTAAGTTTTTCTGTTCTTTTTTTTCTCAGACGGGCACAACTTTAGGTCAAAAAGAAATACAAAAAACTTACGCAAAAGAATTTTAATACACCCAAAATTACTACAACACATTTGAAGAGAAATTATTACAAATTTTATTTTCTTTTGTTTTTGCATTTTGCTGAAGCGCTCAGCTGTCCTCGCCGACTCTTTTGAATTGAAGTGCTGCAGCTGGGTTTTCTATTTAAATTCATGTGCTTCTAAGTATTATGTGCTCCACCCCCAAAATGAAAGAGGAGAATTATGCGCAAAAGTTCATTGCATACTTTCGGGCGACAAAATGTGTAACGAGCGCAATTATTTCTTGCTCACAAACATTTTTCGGCTACAAGGATGCGCACAGCATGAAAAAGTTGCACAGATAAAAAGGTATTTTGTGTTGAATTGCATTTTCATTTAATTTGGCATGCAACCGCCACAGCAATGTGAGCTTTGTTAACTTTGAAACGTTATGTATGTGAGATGGTTGGAGCTACCCAGCTGGAAAGAAAATATAAATTACTTAAGAACAGGTGTGTTATGTGAAAAGGCAGAACAATATGTGATTATTAGTGACAGTTGCCACTTAATTGATATATATCGATAAATGATAAATTTATAAAAATCGAAAAGTTCCAAAAAACGATAGCCACACAGAGAAAAGTATCGATAATTGAGAAATGAAATAAAAAATATATCGACCACTTATATGAAAAAAAAACGATAAGCACAAAAATAGATTATAAAAATATCGATAACTGACAAATATCGATAAATCATAAATAATACAATATAAACTATGACTAACTGATATATAAAAATATGATAGATCATAAATGTCGATATTTTACAAGAAAACGATAAACACACAAAACGAAAAATATCGATAACTGATGAATCAAATACAAAATATATTGATAGCTTATCTATGTATATTGAAAAATGATAACATATAGGAATAGAAAAAAATAAAAAGCGATCAGCACAAAAAGCGATCATAAAAGTATCAATAACTGGCAAATATCGATAAATTATAAATATAAAATATGAACAATCACATATGATAAAATCTAAAGTTTTCTGTTTTTTCCAAATATGACAAATGGCACATGATAATTAAAAATATCGATAAATAACAAGCTCTAAAGAATAACTGATAAACATTTATAAATAACAAACGATAATTTATTAATGGTAAAAAATAACCAAGGAATACGAAATGATTAGAGATAAATTTAAAACAATATTCAATAAACGATAAATATCGATAATCGATATATAGTAATCGATAATTGCATAATAATGGTAGACAAATGTTGTGAAATGAAAAGTATCTACAAATTGAATACGACAGATGGAAATAAATGATAAATATCGATAAATGATAAATATCGATAATTGATAAATATCGATAAATGAGAAACTAGAAAAGCAAAGGTATAAATATCGATTATTTATAAATGGCAAACGATAAGAGAAATTTTAATTCACAGTTATCGTCTCTGCACTTACCAACTGAGTTGGCGGCTAACAACTCAAATAATTAAGAAGGCAAAATTATTATACTCTTCCCAAAAAATTCTTGCAGCAAGAACTACAACCACTGCCATTACATACAGAAGCCGTAGTGGCATGTATTTTTTGTGAAATTACGAATTACAGTAATTGTACAGACACCCTTAACGGCTGAAATTGTCTGCACAGCGAAAGTGTGTCACAAATTTTGGAAAAGTTTCACTAAACCGAAACTAAAACGACAGAATCAACTTCGTGTGTGTGTGGGGGGCACATCCGTGAATGTGTGTGTGCGCGTGCTTGTCTATGAGCATGAGTATGCGTATGTTGGCGCAAAGGTAATGATGCCATGCTATAAACTTTTTCAATTTGTTTATGAATGCCAATGTAATGAGACTTAAAATAAATTATAGTTGAGACTTTGAGTAAAAAGTTAATGTGTAACGGAAGCGGAAGAAAGTGCAAAACTTTCAATGAGCCGGCGAAGTCAGCGAAATGCACCGAAGCAGTTAAGGGGGGGGATGAAATGAAAAAAAAAACTGAGCTACTGACATTGAAAGCGCGTACAGGCATTTATAGGTAAAATATCAAGGAATGCTGGCGAAAATAAAAGCTGTCTGAAATTGTGGCAGCTACTTAGGCGCTTGCAAAGAACTGATCATTCATTATTTCAATCATAAAGAATAATTTCAAAAATGTAAAATAAATTTAAAATATATTGAGAATTTATAAGTTTCGTGTTAATATATGCAGATCTGAACCCAAAAATTTTAGAGCGAAGCTTTTAATAAACTTTTTATCATAAAATTTAATTTAAATTTTTTTTACAATTTCTATTAAAAAGCTTTTAAATTATTTAATTTAAAAAGAATTGTTAAAAAAAAACATTTTTGTTTATTTCTGACTATTTTAATAATTTTTATAAACTTTCGAAGTTTTATTTTTTTTTAATTATCTTTTTTATAATTAATTTTTAAAATGTTTCGTGCAAAAAAATAACAAATATCAATATAACAAATTTATAGCAAAATGTTTGATAAAAGTGATTTCAGTATAATCAATTATATTATTAGATTGAAAGTTCGTTTTTTTATTAAGAAAGAAAATTAAAAATATTTTAAAATAAAGTTTTTGAAAAAAAATTAACAAAAATTTTAAAAACAAAATTTTCATATTCATTAATATTTCGAAATTTATTTGAAAAATGTTAAAAATTAAAAAAATTAAGATTTATTTTTTTATTTTTATTTTTACTTAGAGCTGCAGCTCCGATATTAATTTAATATGAATGTTCCTATGCTGTTGTCATCTAATTGAAATTAAGAACTCACACCTCGCGCCTACTTTCGCTGCTATGCCTACTTCCTGGTGAATGCTTTTAATGCGCCTATTGCTATGCAACACTCTTGGCAATGTCATATATTCATTATTTGCTTATTTGCTTAAACTCGATTAGCAACACTCCGCACACAAAAAATAGAAATGATTACATTTGATGATGATACACCCAGAAGTGATGGCCAAAAAATGCTGAAGTGCTGAAAGGGAGCAATAAAAGCATCAAAGCAAAAAAGGTAGCGAGGAGGTAGGAAGACAGGCAGACTATCAGCTTAGCACTCAGCGCGCTGACAGCTGAGGAAAAGCAAAGCAACCATCAATCCTCGTTTATCATTGTCGCAGTGTGTTGGTGTTAATTTCACAACGCTAAGCAAACACACATGTATAACACTTATAAGCATATGTGTAAGCAAATATTGCAGTTATATAATAAACAGTAAGATGAACACAGAGAGAACGAGAGAAAGGGAGCAGGACAGCAAGCAGTCTGTGTTTGTTTATACACCTTCCGTCAAGGCAAGAGTAAACGAAAACATGAAAAAAGCAATAACAACAAAAATTGACAACCGCAAGCGCTCCCAAGTTCCATTCGTCATTTCTTTTCATATTTACATTAGTGTTGAAAGCAAGCCTTCACAAATGTGCTTAAGGTAGTGCTTGCTAGTGGTTTTAATAAGTGTGTGTGTGTGGTGCCATATATAAATGTATGTTTGTATGTGTGCGGTTTCCCGTGTGATTGTAATAAATATTATATCACAGCATTTTTTCTTGTTTATTTCCCAGCAAATTGATTACTTTTTCTAACACACACAAACATTTATAAACACACACACGCACCCAACTACATACTTATGGTGGCTCATATATCAATTTTTGATGTAAATAATGATGAAATGGTCTCTAGCTTTAGACGCAAGTAAAACAAAGCAAATATGCCGTGCAAATAAACAATGCCAAAGAGAAAAGCGCAAATGTGTCAAAATTATATTTTATAGCATATCCACTAGGCGCACTGGTGCTTTATAGGAGGGCATGTTGTTTACTGAAATTAAATTCAAGTGCTTTAAAAGGGTTGGAGGTGGTTCAGAGAATTAATTTTCAGTGGTGATATGACAAGTACACAGTATAAAAATATAATTATCTAAAAATATATGTTTGTGAGCATGTACGTTGGTACAAATATATGTATGTTATGTCTTTAAAAACTTCTATATTTACTAAAAACAAGCCCGTGAATTCAAAATTTAGCCGAATTTGTATAAGAAAGTGCCTGAAACGCTATTAACAATAGTTTTAAAAATAATTTAAAAAAGATATAAATGACAGCTGTTATACAAAAACTGTTATAATATTTGTTTTGATCTATTTCTTAAGCTATGCCCACAATTATGAAAAGAAATTTAGTTTTGCCAATTTTCTAAAATTTAACTTTTATATTACTAAACTGTTCTACATCAATCTGTTATACAAAACTGTTATACTTAATGCAAAAAATGTTAAATTCAGCAGATTTTGTAGAACACAGTTACTGAAAACAACAGTTTTAAGCAATTAAAAAAGACAAATAAAAAGTGTTATATTTGTTTAGATTAATTTTTTTACATATTATGATGAGAATTTCAATTATATCCACTTTAAAAAATTTAACTTTTATATTACTAAACTGATATACTGCAATATACTTTAGAGAAAATCAGAAAGACGAAACACTATACATTTTTACCAGCTTTCTAAAATGCTACAGTCATATCACTAAAGTTTTATACATCAATCTGTTACACAAAACTGTTATACTGCAGTATATTTTCTTTAAAATCAAAAATGCAGGACATTATACGTTTTTCAACTGTTATACAGCGAGAATTCCAGTTATTAACTGAACTGTTATACATCAACCCGTTATACTACAAAACTGTTATAATTTAATATAATAGAACATTTTTCAAATATATGCTGATCGCGTATGCATATATTTGAAAACTATTATTTTTTATTAAAACGTAACAAAGATATTCTTTTACATTTCATTCGAAAACTGTTATAAACAGAGAAAAAGGTATAAAACTTTAACGCACCACAAAATGTTATACAATATGTTATACAGCGAACGCCATTTTTGCCATATTTTCGATTCAGCGCCTTATTAATTTTAATATGCTCCTGTTTTTCCTCGAAGTACTTAAGCGCTTTTGGAACCAGAGACACCTGGCTATATTTAGCTGAAGTTATGTTTTCAGAGGAAAATTAATTTATTTAAAATATATTCTAATTCTTAGTCGAGAATAAAAGTTCATATAATTGTGGTCAATAATAATAAAGAGTTCACTCAATTAAATGTTAGACGAGTTGTACTCTTTTCTGGTTTCTCGGCGAAAAACTGCGGCAAGTAATTTTCACAGGCCTCTCTTGAAGCCAATTTAACTAAATTAAGAGAGTTATGCATTGACCGAAACAAATGATAATCCAGTGGTACAAGTTCAGGGCTTAATGGTGGATGCATCAAAACATCCCAGCCAAGCTCTCCCAATTTTTGCCGAGTCATCAAAGATGTGTGTAGTCTAGCGTTAAATACGAAAAGACTTTTTCGACTATTGCAAATTAAACAAGAAGAAATTATTTAAAAATTTTTGGTGGAAAATTGAAAAGGAGAAGAAGATGTAGGCGAAGACAGAGATAGAGTTTCAGATAGTTTTAGAAATGCAGACGCAGACAGATTTAGGTTTAGCATAAGCATAGAGATAGATATAAAAATGGAAGAAAAACCTAAAGATGGAAATATATTTAGACAAAGTAAGAGTTTTAGATAGGCGTAGAGATAGAAATTTGAATAGAAATGAAGACTGAGACATCTATATCTACATGGAGCGAAATGGATGGAGAGGTGATATGAAAAAAGCGAAAGGTGTAGCAATAAAGAACATTTTAGAAGGAGAGATAAAGATGGGAGGAAGAATAAAAATTTCGACGGAGATAGATATGAAGACAAATATTTTGAAATATAGGCTGCTAAACTAAAAGAGAAGGCGCTCAGCATGTTTCTCGGTTTTCTTAAAGAATTATTTTTTGGAAAACTAGATATAAGGGTTTTTCTTCAACAACAACATTTGATCTGTCTCTTATTGGGAGCCTCAATTGCAAAGATATTGTCAGTTGATTATCAAGAATAAGCACTATATTCGAAACCACTAACCCTAAAGAAAAAATCAAGGCAATTAATTATTAATGCGCTTTTTATTTGCTGACCGCTTATCATTGCCTAGAACTGTAAGTCAAAGGTTTACGGACAGCGACGACCATTATTGATAGCATAAAAAGGTCAATTCTCGGGTCACTCAACACATACATCACAAAATTAAAATTGAAGCGGAAGGAAAACATTTTATGCCACATTTGCTTTTATTAAATTGTCAGCTTAAGGTGGGCTGTTGGCTTTTAGCTGTGTGTTTTGCAAAGGATGAAAGGATAAACTAAACATAAACTATAAAAAAAGGAAATTGAAGATGTAAAAAGGAAGTAGGCGTATGTTTGCTTGAAACAAATACGCTTTGAAAATACAGTTATGAGCGGGCCCATGATGGATGCCACAAGTAATAGAAGAAAGTGCTGCTGAATTACTTTTTTTTATTTTTTGTACTTAAGACTACTGAAGTTTGCGTATGCATTTGTGGCAGAATATATGATAGCGCATGTAGCTGTATGTATGTGTGTGTGTGGCTGTGAGGTATAAGATTGAGTGACGCGCGGTCAAAGTAGCATCAATATTGATTGGCTTTTGAGCAGCTCAGCAGCAGCAGGCATATAAATATCCAACTGCCACATACATATAAACACACACAAGTTCATAAATGTGCGGCAAAGCCTTGAGTAAGGTAATATTTATTGAATTTCACCGTTACTCACATACCTATATTATGTGTGTATGCGCTTGGCTTTAGACTAAAACAGGTTAAGGTTCAGGCAGCACGGCGCATAAATTTTCTCTGACCTGTGGACAAAAACGTTACAGTAAGCTAAGCAAGCGCCCCCCTATATACACACAAACGTGGAAAAATGAATGTATATCAATTGTATCTAAACAGTTAGAAAACATGTTGGATAAGATAACTCATTTTTCACATATGCTTTACGGCAGAAAGTTGTGATCTCACTTAAGGCGCACATATACATACATATGTACATATTTCAGAAGAAGAGGGAATACCTTCGATAATAAAAATAAGAGCAACCTCAGCTGCACCAAAGCTGCAATATCTTTCACAGCAGTATATTTTATAACATAAAACGGTATGAAAAAATGTTTACTTCGATTTTTATTGGTCAGTTTGTTTGGCAGCTATATGCTATAGTGGTCCGATCTAAACAACTTTCCTGGAGATTAAGGTATTGCTTTGGGTAATAATCTATGGCAAATTTGGTGCAGATATTTTGTCAAATATAAAAGTTTTCTTTACAAAAACCTGATTTTGATATTTTAGTTTGTATGACAGCTGTATGATATGAAAACTTTTTTTCGAATATTGTAGCGCTGCTTTAAATAATAATCCATACCAAATTTCGCGAAGATATCTTGCCAAATAAAAAAGTTTTCCATACAATGTCTTGATTTGGATCGTTCAGTTTGTATGGTGGCTATATGCAATAGCTGTTGAATCTAAAAAAAAATTTCCGGATATTGTAGCGTTGTCATAAAGAATAATCCATACCAAATCTCGTGAAGATATCTTGTCAAATACAAAAATTTTCTATAAAATGTTTTGATTTTGAGCTTTCAGTTTGTATGGCAGCTATGTGCCAGAAAGGTCAAATAACAGCAATTCCAACAAATAAGCAGCCCCTCGAGAAGAAAAAAAACGTGTGTAAATTTCAAAATGATATCTCAAAAATTTAGAGACAATTTGGAGTACATATATCTCCGACGTTTCCTTCTGAGAATACCAAACTTCTTGACAAATTAAAAAACTACGTTAAGGGTATAAAAATAAGAACAAAGAAAACCCACTGTCACAGCATAGTTTCTTTATTTATACACAACATTTCCTGGCTATGCCTCCTTTTGAGTTTAACCTTACATACACACAAATGTCATACAGCTCGAATAATCACCTGCCTTAGGCTTAGTATGCCCTCTTCGCCTGCTTAATATTTTATTCTCAGCACTAAGCACTCATACCACCACAGCTAAATTAGTTTTGCAACATTTATTAGAAACTTTTGACTCGTCCTTTCTTTTTCGGGACGCTTTTTCTGCGTGTGTGTATGTGTATGTGTGATAGCTGAAGAAATTAAGTTGTATGCTGCCGGAAATCACACACATTTGTGTACTTTCATTTGAAATGCTGCTATTCAGTGCATGTAAACACTTTTGGAAACACAAATATTTTCAAAGAAAGCAAAGCTGCAAAAAAATAACAAAAACATACAATATACTCGCATGTCACTTGCCTAACATATCATTTGATTTCGGCACACATTTGTCGTAGTTTTGGCAACTTTTTCCCTTGTCAAAGTTTATTTGAGTATTTAATTATTTTTACTTTGTCTAACAAGCTTGTCTACTGGCATTAGAAAGGTCGTGGCATCTAAATTTTACAAACATAAAGGTTTTACGTGCGGGGAGAAGAAAATGTAGTGGTATAAGAATTCAGAAGAGACAACTTTTTTGACATATAAATCACATTTAATATAATGAAATTGATAAGTACTCGTAAAATATATTATTAAATCACAAAAATTATTAGCAAAACGAAAAAATTATGTTTAAAGCATAAAAATTAGCAAAAAAAATTATAAATAATAAAAATGTGTGAAAAAAATTTCTAAATTTAATTTTCTTTTTTAATTGAAAAGTTCAAAAAATTTTATAATTATCAAAAATTATAATCCAAAAAAAAATATATAAATTAAAAAATTAAATAATTAAGAAAAAAATAAAAAAAAATTAGAAGTAAACTAAAAATAAAAGCAAAAATTAAAAAATTATTAAGAGAATTAGTTTTAAGAAAATGATAATTATAAACAATTTCAAAATTTTTAATAATAAAAATGAAATAATTAAGTAAAAGTAATAAAAATTAAATATAAAAAAACTAAAACTAATAAAAAAAATAATATAAAAAATTAAAAAAAAATAAATATAAAAAATTTCAGGATTTTTTGTTGCGTATATAAAATAAACCTTCCTAACGCTATTATTTAAAGATTTCACACCCTAAAAAAATGGCTATGACAAAAAATGGAAAACATTAATAATAGAAAAAAAAAAAATAAAATAATTAAGATCGGAGAAAAATTAATAAAAATGAAAAAAAAAAATAATTATGAGAACTGTGCTCTTCCGATCTAATTAAAAAAAAGAAAAAATATAAAAAATTTCAAGTTTTTTTGTTTCCGTACATAAAATAAATCTTCAAATCCTAATGACTATGTCAAAAAATGGAAAAAATTAATAACAAAAAAATAAAATAAAAATAATAATACATAAAAAAAATTCAAAAAAGTACGAGTACAGTTTTTTAAATCATATTAATTAATTATTTAATGTCATAGATGTCTTCCATGTACTGTGAAATTAAATACATAATAATTTAATAGGGCTGCCAGGTATTCTTAAAATTTGAAAACTTCTTATGTTCGTATATAAAATAGATCTTCAAAACGCAGCTTTTACAGATTTCACGACCTAATAACTAAGTCAAAAAATTGAAAAAATTAATAATAAAAAAAATAAATTATATTAAAATTAAAAAAATTCAAATTAAAAAAAAAAATAAAAACTTAGAAAAATTAAAAATTAAAAAAATAATTAAAAGTTAACAACAAATTAAAATTAAAAAAAATTATTTATGTAAAAAAAATTTCAAAATTTTTAATTTCCCTACATAAAATAGATCTATTTACAAAAAAATTCAATATCTTTTACTAAAAATACTAAATTTCCGAAAATTTGGTTGCGCGATAGAATTGTAATGCTATTTTTTATTCTGTTAAAGATATTTTGTAATCAGTCATTAATTTATTTTTAATATCAATTATTAAAAATTTAATTATTTTTTTACTGATTCAATTTAGTCGAACAAATACAGTTCCAGTTTCGGGCTCCCACATTATTGTCAGGATAATAAGACAGCTGTCGGCGGTGGCGCGTCCGGTATTTAAAGAATATACATATGTATACAAATTTACACAATGCTCTACAGCCAGCATATTCCTACCAGCATTTACCACACTACTCACATAAGCGTACACAGACACAGACACATATGTACATCAGAAATCAACCTGGCAGCTCTACAAACCAGCGCATTTTCTTGCAATTTTCTTTTGTCTTCTTATATATCTCATTCAACAGCTGTTTGTTTTTCTGCTGCTTCGTACTTAATTTCTTCTACTTTTCATTTTCTCAATTTCTTTAAGTTGAGTGTTTATTTTTATAATTTCTCTTTTTTCTTCCCATCTCTCTGTTATTTCAACGTAAATTTGTTGTTGTCTTACTTTTTTGCTGAAAGCATTGCCTTTTACGCTTCATACATTTTGCAAAAAGTCTACAGTCGCTCGAGTGCATAATATTTACGAAATTTCCCATGCCTTTCATTGCGCTTCGTTTGGTGCGTCACGGCGTATGAGTGACATTTAATGGAATTATTTGTTTAAAGCTTGTTAAGGGCATTTAGCACAGAGTTGGTTACCCTTGTTGTAGCTGAATATATAGCTTATTTCTGGACACAGCTTACCGTTGATTATGGCGGCGTGGCAATTATGCAGGCTGTTATTTAAGGCTTTAAATATTTGACGGAATTTTTGCCGAAAGCGTTTCAGAAGAAAAGGGTACTAATTATCTACTTATAGTCTAAAAATTTAAAAATAAAATATTTTATTATTTTTAAATTTTACTTATTGTTTAAAGGAAATTACTTTCACTCGAATTAAGAAAAAATAAAAATTGGATTGGAAACACATTTCAAAATAGGCTTGCCAACTATTTTTTTAATTCAAAAAATTTTAAAATGGGGCGGATACCAACTTCTCAAGGCTTACATAACCTAACATAATTTTAAAAGAATATTTATTTCTTTTGCCAACCTCTTTTACGACATATTTCTAAATAATTGCAAATAGGGTTGCCACATTTTTTTTATTTACAAACATACATAAAATGTATAAAACATATATAAAATTTTTATATACAAGTATATGTAAAAAACCAAAAAATGCTGTATATACAAAATTTCTGAAAATA
Organism: Bactrocera tryoni; assembly: GCF_016617805.1. Taxonomy (NCBI): domain Eukaryota; kingdom Metazoa; phylum Arthropoda; class Insecta; order Diptera; family Tephritidae; genus Bactrocera; species Bactrocera tryoni. The sequence goes on along the minus strand of NC_052502.1, from coordinate 74,960,112 downwards.
GGGTTGCCAACCTTTTTTTTTTAAATTTATGCAAAAAATGTTCGAAATGAAAAGTAGTGCTAGAATTGAGGGCAATTTAATTATGTGTTGTACCAAAAAATAGGGTTGCCTCCAGATAGTAATAAAAGTCAAAAAATTAAAATTTACAACATTTTTGATTTCCACGTGGATTTATCTCTTTTACAACAAAGAAAGCTAAATACTTATATCCAAAAAATTAAATTTCAAGTTAGAGTTGCCAATAAATATTTTAAATATTTTGCTCAAAATACAGCAAGGTTACCATCTCCTACTTGAAGCAAACTATAATAAATATTTAAATGTATAAAGAAAAAGAAGTTCAAAAAACTAAGCGATTCTCAAGCTTGTCACCGAATTTGTATAGAATAAAAGTTATTATCACAGGGTTGCCAACCAAAATTGAAATCGAATAGTGTTTATTTTACTTATCTAAAAAAGGGTTGATATTATATTCTCAAATTACTTTAAAAACCAGTCGATAGCACTTACATTTAGCTGCCATGAAAACTTTGGTAGCAGAAAAATTAAGGTTGCCACATATTCACATACATACATTATTAAATCTAAAACTTCTTCAATTAACTGAAAAAGAATCTTAATTTTTTTTTTGCTTACAAAAATATACATATATACTAATATCAAATAATAAAATAATTTATAAAGCAGCACAGGGTTGCCATGTTTATTTGTAAAAAATTAAGAACTTATAGAAAGATTTCTGAAAAGAAACTAAACTATTGCCAGTTTTCGCTTTCCAAAAAAAAAAAATGTGTAGTTCCATAACAAAAAACTCGATTAGGGTTGCCAAATATTTTTATTTTATTTTTAAAGCAAAGCTTGTAAAACTCAAAAAAATACGAGTACAGTTTATTAAATTGTAAATCGTACGTATTTTAAAATTATTTAATGCCATAGGTGTCATCTATGAGATTAAATACATAATAATTTAACAGGGTTGCCAAGAATTCTTATTTATTTTTTTAAGAAAAATGTACAGAACTGTAAAAAAAAATATTTGTTTTCGCCACTTCTTATTCATTATTCTTCGCTCCATGCAACCGCTTCTTACAACCTCTCCTCCTGTTCCTTGCAAATTTATTTTCTACCACAACAACAACAGAAGCCATGATTCCAGCTCGCCTTCGGCACCAGCTGCCGTCTAATGATTCGCATTAAAACGTGGATTTATTGAAACAAATTGATTTTCGACGACACTGAAAAATCTGTTTAACCACAACGGCAGCCATCAACGGCGCTGAAGTGATTTAAATGTCGAGAGAGTAAACAGCTGTGCTGTTGATGGCTCAAAGGAATTATTTGAATTTATAGATAGAACATACAAGCAGCGGCGTAGAATAGTAGTAGCACGCAACCAAACAAATAGCAAACCCAGTCAATGCTAAATTAATCACGGCTTTCGTTTGAGCGCCTGAAAGTAGACTATATACACCTGACGGCTGGTCGTTGAAAGTGTGTAGTTGAGGCAAGTGTTGTAAGGGATTACGCAGCATGGCAGCACAAAGCAGGGATTAAATGGTAATTAATGACAGTAGTCGCGCACAAGACAAAAAGGAAAGCGAACACAAGAAAAAAAGAAAATAGACACAAAACAAGAAAAATAATTGCAGACTTGTTGCGCCATAGTGACAAACACAAATGGTCGCCGACCATTACTGCATTAGACGTGCTGAATGAAGCTAATAAGATGAACGTGGTAATTAAGTACAGTGTGGCGTTGGTGATTATATAGAGCACACATAAAAAAATAAATAAAAAAAAAAGTAAAAATCACGGACCATAAGAAAAAAGTTGGCTGCAAGCCATTAAGTAAGCAAAGACGATTTATTAACTTAATAATAATAATTACCGCTTTTTTTGTTGCTTCTGTGCGGCGGGCTACACTTGTTTGGCAGCTTAGCGTCTCCAACCCACTGTTTATGCAGAAAATCTTTGGCCGGACTTTTTCGCCAGCTGTTGTCTGAGTTGATTAGGCTTAAATCTGTGTTTAACTATTATTAATGCGATTTTCATAAACACTGCCGCTGCCATTGGCAACAACAACTTGTGGGAGCATAAAAGAGGCAACAGAAAAGAGCTTTTGCAAGGGAATCGAGTTCTCATGAAAGCATGGAATGGCAAATTTGCCTAGAAACGTATGTAGAGTGTTGTTAAAAGAGCTAATGATAAGAATTAATGTGTTCGTTCTGAGCCTTAAGCGCATTTTCAACGTGAATATGTAAAATCAGAGCATAACTACAGGCGCTGCTTGAGTTTTTAAATGTTTTGTAGAGACTTTTCATTCAAAATGTAGTTACTTAAGCATATTTTTCATGAGTGTGAGCAAATTTATAGCATAAATAGGCGTATTGCTGACTCTTTTTTATACAAAAATGTTGGTTTTCTTTAGGTCTAATCTGATTTTGACTTTTTTGCGAATTTTCGGAGGTTTACCGAAACCTTTTAAATGTTTTCTTGACATTTTTAATCAAAAGGTAGATATTTAAGCACTTTTTATGTGTATGAGTAAATTTATTGCATAAACATAAGCGTTGCTGAATCTTTTTTAAATGAAAAATGTTGCTTTTCGTTAGATTTAAACTGATTTTGAATAGTTTCTAATGAATTTTCATTCAAAATGAAGTAACTTAAGTGCGTTTTTCACGTAGACGATCAAAATTGTAGCATAAACGTAGGCGGTGCTGCTTTTTGTAATAAAAACAATGTGGATTTTCGCTGGATCTGAACTAATTTTAAATGCTTTTCTATCAGTATTAATTTGCAATATGGAAAATTGAAGGCGTTCCGGAAAAACTTGAACATAGCAACAGGTGTAGCCGAGTCTTTTACAGTTTTATAGCAGTTTTATGCTTTTCACTAGTCTTACTATAACTTAAAGTGATTTCTGCTACATTTCCACTTAAAATCTGAAGTGAAGTCTAACCTATGAGAAATTGTAGCAGACCGTTAGGAATTGCTAGCTGTTCTCCTCTAATTCGCTTTAAGCTTCAAATAGCTTTATGATAAGTTGAAATTATTTCCACACAACTTCAAGCCCAAATCAAAAATATCCAGTAGTTGTGGCGTGTATTAGAAGAAATTGTAGCATAAATATAGGGGCCAATTGCTTTTGTCTTTAAATTTAGTAATTTTAATAGTGGTTTTTCATATTAAACCTGTGGGAAAAAGTGTAACATATCTGTAGGCGCTACTGGATCATTAAATGAATTTATTTTTATTTGGCTTTTTTCTTTATCATATTTCTGATAATTTTGAATGCTTCATATACAGCAATAACATTTCAAATTGAAACATTGTAGCATACCTTAAGGCACAATCATATACCTTATCAATAAGAAGCTTAATTTATTTTTATACAATGGCAGTAAACAACTTGTATCTTTGACAGTTATTGACCGATAAAGCTATAATTTGTTAGGAGATATGCATATTTGTTGCATACATTTAGGCGTCAGCAATAATTTACACTAAAAAGACGTTTATCAATAATAAATGTGCAAATCACAGCGTCGCCAACAACTACTGTCTTCAGCAATTACCGTTTTATGCGTGCAATTCATTTGCTTAAATTTGCGGTACTTAAAATTTATAATTTATTTTGCTATTAATTTTGTACAACTTTAGTTTGTCAAAAGTTTATCACTAATTGCACATTTATCCGCTTAAGATATTTGCCATACACACGTAAACGCATAAAATATTTAGCTTTTCGAGGCAAAATTTATTGCACTTGACCGAAATTGCATTTGTGTACGTTTGTATGTATGTGAGAAAATATGAATATGTGTGTAAATTTAGCTTATGACCAAAAACTTGATAATAATAATTGACTATGCAAGCATAAGAAACCGAAATGCATAAATTGTTGTAAATTACGGAGCTATATGTGTGTGCGCATTGCATACATTTAGGCGCGCAAATATTCGGCGAAAAGCTCATTATTAATTTCATACTTATTATGCACAGATAAATATTTACATTTATTTATGTTAAGCATAGGTAAATATCGCACGCATCGCCGACTCTGTTTGCTTATTTAAATGCTATCACAATTTAATAGCTTTTAGGCGCATAGCACATTAATGCAATGCTTAAGTACTTTAAAAGCTGTGCGGAAATTTCATTGAGCGCAGGGAGCGATTACGATCTGGAGTGAGGATTTCTACTTTCGTCTAATTAAAAAAATTGTTGGGTAAATTTAATTAAATTCTATTCAAAAAAGTTTGAAAATTAAAAAAAAATTAATTAAAATTTAAAAAAATTAATTAAAATTTAAAAAAAGTTATACATTCATTTATATTTCCAGAAAGCTTTACTGCTTTACAAAAATTAATTTAAAATTATAAATTTCTAAAAATTAAATGAATTAATTAATTATGATATTTTTTTAACTAAAAATTAAAAAATCTTTTACAATAATATGTCTAAAATTTTAAATAAAATTAGAGTTAGTTTAATTAAATGTATTTTTAAATTAAAATTAAAATTAGAAATATTATACATTTATTTCCTTTTCTAGAAAGCTTAACTGAATAAAATTTAATTTAAATTTATAAATTTCCGAAAATCAAATGAAATAATTAGTAACGAAATTTTTTGAACTAAAAATTACAAAATCTTATACAAAAACATGTCAAAAATTTTGAATAAAATTAAGGTTAGCTTAATTAAATGAATTTTTAAAAATTAAAAAAAAAATTAATTATAATAAAAATAAATTAACATTAAAAAAAAAATTACATATTCACTTCTATTTCTAGAAAACTTTACTGAAAAAAAATTAATTTAAAATTATGAATTCCTTAAAATTAAATTAAATAATTAAATACGAAATTTTTTCCAACTATAAATTAAAAAGTCGTATGCTATAATAATTATATATTTTTTTTAAGAAAATTAAAGCTTTAATTAAAAAAATTATAATTTAATTATTACTATTTAATTATTAATTTTTATAATTTTTTTTCAAAAGAAATCAGCATTTTTATTATTAATTTGTACAATTTTTTTGCACATAAAATATGGAGCTAAAAAAATATATACATATATACATACATACATATATCGAACAATGGGCTTGCGGTAATCCTAACTAGAGCTAAATTTGGTTACTTCAACAGCCTCTATAAACAAATAAGTATAAGCAAATAAAATATACAACTTTTGCTTTGACAGTTGGCTGTATTCCAGTCTCATCCCTTATCAAATGTATATTTTAATCTTTGAAAAATGTAATTTAATACCTTCAACATTCTAAATTTATTAAAAATTTCTGTGTTTCCCACCGACTTTAACTGACGTTGATGTGTCCATACCTCTGACTGCAGTCAAAAACTCCAAGCCACATATAAACACATTCAATTATATAACTCAACAACAATAAAAGACTGTAGATGGGCAAAACACTATACCAAACTGCTGTCAGAACAACGCAGCAGCCAAATGAGTGACAAGCAACAAAGCTTACACACTGTCACCCGGCACCCAGCCGCCTGCCACGCGTTGCATGCGATGGAGCTACACCTGACATAATGACTTCTGTCAGTTGCTTATCAACCGGTGGCTAAAATAAATATCAAATAAGCAAATAAACAAACAAGCGGCGAGCGAGAAAATGAGCGAATAAGGAGTGTACCGTTATTTCAAGCATTCATTTTGGCAATTCGTCTGCATTTCAGCTTTTTTTCGCTGCCTTCACAATGGTAAAATGCTTTCTTATACCTCATCACCTACATAGGTATATACGAAATAGTCTCTCAGTTTTTGCGATATCGATCTGAAATTTTGCACACGTCCTTTTTCTTATAAGAAGCTGTTCACATGTAGAAATCGTCGATATCAGACCACTATAGCATATAGCTGCCATACAAACTGAGCGATTAAAATACAGCCTTCGTAGGGAGAACTTTTTTATTTTACTAGATATCTGCATGAAATTCGGCATGGACTAATTTCTATAGTAAAGCTAAAATCTGAGAAGAAATTATTCGGATCGGGTAACTAGAGCATATAGCTGTCATACAAACTGTTCAGTGAAAATCATGCCCTGGTATGAACAAATTTTTTGTATGAAGAGATATTTTCACGAAACTTGGCATGGGTTAATATCCAAGTCAAGGCTATAATCTGCGAAGAAATTGTTTGTTGTTGTTTGATCGGCTCACTATAGCATATAGCTGTCATACAAACTGGCTGTTACAAATCAAATGCTTGTATGGAAAACTTTTTCATTTCAGCCGATATCTACCGAAATTTCGTACATAATATTACTCAAGGCAACGGTAGAATCGCCGAACATATTTTTCAGTTTGAATCACTATAGCATATCGACCCTGTAGTGGGTATGTATAGCTTCAGCTGCAGCCGATGTTAACATTTTTTATTATGTATTGCTTTTGTTATTATTACCATGGTTTTTATTGTTGTTGTTATTGTTTTCTTTACGTTTTTGTTTTCTTAAACTTTTTGCTGTTGCTTAAAATTTTGCTGTTATTATTGCATAGGCATTTCGGGTTGTATTAAATTAATTAGTTTGTGATAATTTTGTTACCGCTGCCTTTGTGCGTGTGAGTGACTGTTTGGTTATATAATATATATGAGTGTGTGCGTGCTTAAGGAGCTGAAAGATGAAAGCTGCAGTGAAAAATGTAAAACACAAATTGAAGCAAATAAGAAAAAATAACGACAAGTTTCTTCATACAAATATGTATGTGTGTATGAAGTGGCAGGAAGTCACCCACACACACGCACACAGACAGGTAAGCGTACATACAATTATTCGTACCTTGCACTGCTGCGCATAACCCTCCGGCTCATAAACTCAAAGCGAATTTTAATTATGTGCTTTCCGCCTTCAACCGGCACTCCTCGCTCTGCTCATCAAGTTCTTTTTGCTTTCATTTCCTGTTTATGCCACTTATCGAAATTATCGCAAACTTGTTGTTGTGCACAGCTGTTGTTGTGCGTGCATAATTTTTCGTGTTGTTTACTTTAGTTGCTGCTGCTTTGTTGTGCTTGGTGCCTGTCGCCTGTTGCTCACTTTGCTGCTTGACTGCTTTGCGCCTAAAAGTATACCTTCATTTGCAGACAAAATTGCGTAGGAACTCGGCAGGTGTGCCAGCAGTGCATTGGTATGTGTTTGTGTTGCGTTTGGTGCTCATTTAATTATAGTTGTGTGCGTGAGTGAGTGAGTGTGTATGCTGTCTATCGCTATCTTCTCCGTCTTTACATATTCTTTATTAAAAACTTGTTAAATTTTTAACTTGGATGCAGATGAAAGCTTCATTTCGGTAAGCTGCAGAGCAAAAGGTAGATCAAAATATTAAAAGTTGAATCTTTGATTTTTATCCATTCGGAAATCCTGCGTCTCCATAAGAATATCAAAAGTGAAAATATGAAAAAAAAAATGTTATTAGAGACGAGTGAGGGAAGCAGGGTTCAGCTACTATCTGAGCTACAGTAAATGACACAACAACAAAAAAATAAATAGCTTATTAGTAGATTGCGAATATAAAGCCTGTTTTTTGAAAGAGCTAAAGCTTTGAGGAGATCAGAATACAAACTATAACTTAACCTGGTTTTGAATTGATGCTTCTTTTATTCAGTTAATCTTACTTCAAAGTCAAACGGACGGGGGAGTTGATGGAAGTAAAAAGTAAATTAATTCAGCTATGAAGATTGTGAGTCCTCTCTGTAACCTAAGGCAGCTCGCTCTCGGCAGAGACTCATAAGACCATAGCAAGGAGGTTTAGTGAGCTTTAATTCAAAACTTAATTTGTGATTAAAGATCTTAATTAGGTCTGGATTAGAACGCAGCTCTCTCGATAAAACCGCCAAATCTTCAGAAAGCTCTTTGAGTCTACTAGATGTTGATAAAGAACTTCCATTCGGTTCTAGACTAGTAAAAGTATACGTCTTTAAGCATTTGTCCGGGATAAGTACCCATAGCAGTACGTGAGAGTAACAAAAGCTCACAAAAAGCAACAGAAATTCATATGAGAATGCCGAGAAAATTTAGTGAGCTTTAATTCAAAGCTACAGTATTAAATCATGGGATGAAAGACGACCATTAAATATGCTTCACTTTCTTCACAAGTACAGCCAAAGCTTCCGAAAACTCATCCCCACAAGCTCACACGAAGCTGCGATTTCTCAAACGTTCTAAAGTATAGATGTCAAAACACTTTCTATCGTCCAATAATGCAAAACTTTTTGGAATGGAAGTTTTACACAAAAGCTCACAAAAAGTTTCAGTTAATACTATTATAAATCTTACAAAGCCAGAAGCTTCACTAGATGTTTAACTCTAAAAGCTCTCGTCCTCGATTACCTCAAAAAATAAGGAGCAGGTCATGCTTCGAAGCAGGAATTGTGAACAGCTTTGTGTTAACGAAAGCTCTTTGCAGGAAAGTTGAAATGTGCTAAAATTTTAACTCAAGTCTAAGCTATCTGGTCTCCCGAGGAGAGTTCCAACTACTTGTTTAAGGTAATGGTAATAAAGAGACTTATAGAGCTTTTCAGAAAGAGCTTTACACATTCGTTCCTACGACAGGCGGGTGTACATAATCGACATGGACCACAATTTTTACCAGCGACCTTAATGAAACTGCATTTGTACCCGGCAAGGACTGCCAACTCAAGAGAATACCTCCAAATTACTTCAGGGTATTTCTGTCTCTACTTTCCTCTATGAAACTCTATTGGAGTTTAATAAATTGCTTTGCGAGTGCTAACACGCTGCGCCGAAAATTCACAAAACCAACACAAACACGAAGTCGCCCGCGACCTATAAGCCACCGAAGCCACATTTAGTGGGCACAGCTCACAAACACACATACGCAAGCGAACCGCGGCCATATTGAGCCAGATAAAGGGCATTTAAAGCCAATTTGCTGTTGTTGGCCAGCGACTGGTCAAAATTGTTAGTCAGAACACAAGAGGTGCGACCAAATAGTGTAGAACAAGGCGCGAAGGGGCGCCTATAGCGCACACTATGTGGTTGCGACTGCTATTAGTTCGAATGTGTGCAACTAGCGACGGGGCGTTGCCAGCAAGCGCGACTGGACTTTGCAAAAGCAAAAGCATACATGATAGCTGTTGTAGAGGAAAACGGAAATCGCATTAACACAATACAGGAAGTGGAAATTATTGAATGCGCGCACATACACTGACAATGAAAACTAACCCAATCACATGGATGACCGTGTGAACTGGCGGTGGTGAGCTGTGTGTCTAAAGTGGTTAGTAAGTCAACAGGCGGTCCACCACACAAGGAAAGATGCACTCACACACACACTTACAAACAAATTTCACGTACAAATATGGAAATATAATCACTAAGTGCCTAAAAGTAGACTACAATATCAACTTTGCGCTATCATTACACAGAATACTGGAGTAAATAATCAGTAGCCAGTACTAGATAACACTTCTTGTTTAAGAACAAAAATTTTCTGTTACAGTTATCGTTTTCTAAAAAAGCTCAAGTATATGTGTTGCTTTTTATTGCCACATGTGTTGCGTTTCTGCCAAGAGCACTCCTTAGCTACTACTTTCAAACCAGATTAGTTACGTGGTGTGAAGCCTCACTTTCGTTTTCAATGCTCATAGCGTTCTGGCACTTCGCTTTTGCAAACAAGTGTAGCATACATGTAGGCGTTGGCATGTATGCCGTCTAACTGGCTGCCTGCAGTCCGTTTTAAACTGTTTTGGAGTTGAAGCAATGTTATTTTTATACTGTAAAAATACCCTTATTAGAAAAGTTTAGATAATAGGCCGATAAATTAATTCATAAACCAATTGAGAATTACAAATTGACACTTATATTGAGTGAAATACAAGTAAAGATTGCCAAAACATTTCGTTCTTACAAATCCGTACAGATGCACAACTCTTAAGCAGTAAATAAAATTACGCTGCTATAGAAATGAGTTCGAAATAGTTGGTTTTCTCAAATCTTTCCCGAAATTAAGCAATTAAACCGGTCTAATGACTTAGAATCGCACAGTACAAACAAAATAAACTTTATTCAACTACTATTCCCCACCTTATTATATAGGTAGATATATACATAAGGTCATATCCTTTTTGACGAGTTTTGCAAAATTTAAAGCATACTTTGAGGATTTTAGTATATTCACACATACACGCGCACTTTCTTCTACTATTATTCATCAGTTTCTTTTATATAATCCTAAGGTATATTTTTTAGACGATTTTTTTCCAAAATTCCAAGCATACCTTTAGGCGCTTACTGGCTTAGACACGTTTTTAGCTGTTTTGTGCATAGTTTTTTAATAAAATGTCAAGTTAACGCACGAAATTAAATAATTTGCCTTTTGAATTGAATGTTTTACGAATAACAACAACAATTCAAATTAATTAAAATATTAAAGGCTAGCTAACTTTCTTCATATAACTAGGCTAAATAGCGAAGTAAAAGGAAGTTTTGCATTAAAAAGTGAAAAAGTAAGAAATAACACAAACAAAAGAGTAGAAAAAGTATAAAAAGCTGAAAACTTTACGCAGAAATACCAAACACAATTTCAGGAATGAAACACTTAACAAACACAAAAATGAAAGAAAAAAAAATTTAGTAAAAAGGTGATACGTGTAACTTCAAGCCATCAAAGCAAATCAAAAAAGAAGAAAAATTAATTTCTTTCTTACCTGCCTGCCACACCTTACGCACACCGCACTGCCTCATGAATACTTAATCAACACCAGTGCGTATGAGTAACCTAAATGTTAAGCAGAGTAGAGCAAATGAAATAATGGAGTGATTAGGTGTGCAAAGTTCGCCGACTTAATGGTTTCGGCTGTGACTGGCAGCTGGCAAGCACAAAGACATTAAAAGCATATACATATGTTTTTGTACATACACACACATACAAGCATAAGAAAAGTTGTAGAAGCTGCGTAACGAGAGCAAACGAGTTACTTTACTACCAAGTAGAGCTACTATATTGACGGCTGAAGTATACTATATTTCTATGACTGGAGCAGCAAAAGTACATTTGAGTTTGGGAAAAGATGTGACAACTTAATTTGTAGAAGTTTGGGGAGCACATAAAATGGGCGGTTGTACACAGAAGAACAAATTTAATGGCATTTGTTTGTATGAGCGATAAGGAAGTGCATTTAGTAATGTTAGGAATGAATGAATATCGCAAGTAAAATATTAATCAAACTTTCTACTGACTAAAAAAATAAAAAAGAAAACGTAACTAATAACCCTCACAAATAAAAAGTTTACATAAAAGATTGATTTTAATTGGTTAGTTTGAGTGGAGCCGGAGATTGTAACGTCTATAATAATCCATACCAGTTTTCGATCAATAATTTGAAAACTGAGATACTATACTAACCGCTAGATGGCGCTGGTTACGGAATATTAAGAAAACACTGCGAGGCTAAAAAAAATATAATGTAAAACGCCAAAAAGTAGATCACATAACATTCATTTATTTGAAACTTATTAGAACATTCAAATAATGGTGTTTTAAGATCTAAGCTTTAAGCTCTTAACTATAAGCTTTCACATTTTATTCAATTGTTAGCTAAGCTTTCTTGACGTACTAGGATTAAAATTGAGTAAAGATTTATTAGAAATCACCGAAAAATCTTTAAAGCTTTAAGCTCTGTACTATAAGCTTTCATAGTTTAGCAATTTGTTAGCTAAGTTTTCATATTTTATCTTAACTTAGTGTACTTGCAGCAGAAAAATATTATAATTTCCAAAGCTTTAAGCTCTTCAATAAAGCTTTTATATTTATCTAATTTGTATCTCAGTTTTTATACTTTATTACAAATAAGTACAGATATAGTACTGAAAGCGTATTCATAAAAATATTAAAATTGTAGTGCTTTAAAATTACAGCTTTAAGCTCTGCGCTATAAGCTTTCATATTTTATCTAACTGTTAGCTAAGCTTTCATACATTATTTAAGCTTAGTAAATATTTATTTGTAACTGCAGTAAAACATGAAAATTTTCTAAGCTTTAAGCTCCTCACTATATACTTTCAAATTTATCTAATGGGCAACTCAGTTTTTAAATTTGGTGCTTGAAGATTTAAGATTTAAGCTCTTCACCATAAGCTTTTGTATCCTATCAAATTTTCAGCTTAGCTTCCATGTCTTATTAGTTATACTTCAAATCTTTACTAATTTAGAATTTACCGAAAAATATTCAAAGCATTTCGCTGTAAGTTTTAAGCTCCCGATTAAGCTTTTCTATTTCATTTAATTTTGGTTAGCAGAAGACACAATTAACGTGGTAGCAAAACAATTTTTGTTTATTAAAAAAGAAAATTGAAAATAAATTAAAAAATAAAATTGAAAAATTTTCAAGAAAAAAATAATTCCATGGAAATACTATTAAGTTCATGCTGCATGAAGCATAGTTTACACAAATATAGATTTCATGCAATTTTCGTATATTTTTATTTAATATTTTATATATTCCAATTAAAACGGAAAACCTACTAACGAAATTCAATAATGAAAAATTGTTTAAAAATATTTATTGAATTTTACATACATATGTTATGCAGGCAACTGAAATTCAATTAAATTTATGCGCAATAATACTAACCAAAGCACCAACAATAACAATAACAAGAACAATAAACTGAATGAAGAACAGCCAGACAGACAAAAGCATTGCCGTTATGCTCACATGATTCCACATTGTAGTCACAACATAAACAATGCTGGCTTTGTTGCCATTGTGTTGTGGCCAGCAAGCTTGTAATGCGAGTAATTCATGAGGAATTTGTGTGCGTGTGTGCGTATTGCGAATTTTTTGGGGAAAACTGTACAATATTGAAACAATAAAAAGAAAATGCCTGTTGTTAATATCAATGTGCGTGTGCATGAGTACGTGAGCTTGTAACTTCTGCACGCATACAAACGTAGTTATGTTTATTTAAACACACACTCATGCATATATGCGCATAATTAAAATTATTTAGACAAGCATATAATTTTTCCGAAACCCCGTGTGCGCTCGTGCGAATTGTATTTCAGGCATATTGTTTGCCAAAAAAATGCAAAAACAGCAACAAACAAACAGCATTTAATTGGAGAATTTCCACATTTGTATTAGAGCAACTTTATAACAGCTTTTGTTGCAAGCGTATGCAATTTGCGTAGGTGAAAGCGATGAGATACATAATTTCGAAATTTTTGTGGCAAATTTTATAATGAAAATGGAGAGCAACAATTTATCATATCTTTCTGGAAACCTGTTGAAAATAATAAGAAATTTTGACAGAGAGCAGCTAAAGATATCAAATTAATATATCAAAATATTATTTAGAAATTTGTTGGCGTAAAGAGATGGCATTACAATTTTTTTGGCGAACAAGTCTAAATTTCACAAACAGGAACTCAAGAGTTTAGAAATTCAAATTATCTATACCAAAATTTAAAATATAAAAAATTGTAGTAAAAAAGAATTTTAAGTAAAAAATGCAAAAATGATTTATTATTTAAAAATTTCCAAATTTCAAAATCTGCAAATATAATTAAAAATTTGAAGTATAAAAAATTAAAATTACAAAATATAAATAACAAAAAAAAATGTAAAAAAGGATATAATTTAAGAAATAAAACTTAAAAATTTAATAACTCAAAATTTCCAATGAAAGAAAAAAGGTAAAAAAAATATATATTTAGGCATTCAAAGCTCAAACTTATATTTTAAGGAATTCAAAAAATAAATAAAATAAAAATATACACATATATTCTGAAAAACAAAAGATCCAAATATTAAAAAAAAATAACAAAAAAATTAAATAAATAAATAAAGATCGGAATTTAAAAAATATTTTAAAAAAATTTAAAAAAATTAAAATATTATTAAAAATAATAGAAAGCGAGATATAGGAAAATTCAATTAAAAAAATAAAAATTTTAAATTTTGAAAATTAAATAAAAAAATTAATTTTTCGAAGAAAAACAAAATAATAAATACTATATAATAAATAGAACATAAACTCAAAATTACAAAATCTGGCAAATATTGAAATTTCTAAGAGAAAGAATTAATTGAAGAAAGAATAATTCAAAAATAAAAATATGCCAAAAAATTAAAAAAAAATTAAAAACAAAATTAAAATAAAAATTAGGAATAAAATAAAGATAAATAAAATAAAATTACAAAATCTGGCAAAGATTGAAATCTCTAAGTGAAAGAACTTAATGAAAAAATAAATATTCAAAAATTATTACTAAAAATATGCCAAAAGATTTAAAAAAAATTTTTAAATTAAAACAAAAATTAAGAATAAAATAAAGAAAAAAACTTTTTAAAAAAACTAAACAAGCAAAAAATATTTAGAAAAATAAAAGCGTTTTTGAAAAACTAAACATTCAAAATATAATTAGTTACATTTTGAAAATTAAATAAAAAACTAAAAATAACGAAAAAAAGCAAATTATAATTATTATAATTTAGTGAACGGAAATTCAATATTAAATAAATAAAAACTTTCAAAAATGTTAAAAAATAAAGATAAAAAAAACGTTATATATACTTGTAAAACAAATTTATTCAAAAGAATTGTAAAAAATTAATAAGAAAAAATAATATATAAAAAATATTATTTATTGTAAAAAAATAATTAATAAATTTAAAAAAAAATATCATATTATATTACATTATATTATTTAAAAAAATATTTTTTGCAAAAATATCGCTTGAAAAATAAAAACCAAATTCAATAATTTTATTGAATATATACCAGAAGGTATTCCAACCACTATTTCACTTTATATTCACTTTGATATTAATAAATTATTTCATAAATATTGATCACAGTCCATTCACCACCTCATCTGCAGTCAACGCACAAAGAAAAAATCACTCATACGCCCCGTTGTGTCTGACCATTGCAACAGCAGCACTTAACCACTACTGTTAAAGACTAACAGTTACTTTAGTTGCGGTTCGAATTCATATCAGTAGAACATAATGATACCAAAAGATGATATTATTGTGGTTGGCAACAATAAAAGTACATAAAAATAACAATTGTGTACAGTAAAATCAAAAGCCAGCAACAAGTATTGCAAAAATCAACTGCGAATATATAAATGTGTGTGTCTGACAAAAGCAAAAGTAACCACAGATATGTGTGGAGAAATGCAGCAAATGCATGAAATAAATAAAAGTGGAGCTTGTAGATCATTTTGCTGTATTTATGATGAATAAAATATTTTAAAATATTAGGGTGGCCTTTACTTACTTTCTTTTAGTGACATTTCGAACGCTTTTGCATTAAAAGGTTTGTTAAAAATTTGATTTGAGCCATTTACCGGACGCTCTTTAAGAGTATTATGTTTCTAGTCTGCTCTACTTAACTAATAGTATTCAGTGTATATACAGCTTACGCTCAAGTTGAGACACCCCTGACCTTGTAGATAAGCGTTATCTGAAAATTTGGTACGAAGATCGGAATTGGGAGAGAAACCTACGTGTTCTACGCAAATACTAGTCTTGAAGTTTAGAAAATTTTCAGGTGGTGGTAAACGAACGAAATATTCTAGGTCATATCAAGGTCTTGTGGATTATCTGTGATATCTTAGGCACTTCAAGGCACTATAAGCTTTTACTAAAGATAAGAAATTTGCTCAAACTCGTTGCTTCACAGCAATAATTACCCTAGTAATCATTGAGCTATCTTATTTGTTCGTATGTATGTGTAACTGTAAGCAGCTAACAGCTTGTGTCATGCGAAATACTATAAAATTCAACAAAATCACTTGTCAAAAGCATTATTCTCTTTGGCGCCAACGCCGAGTCTCCGAGCAGACAGCTTTCACTGTTTTCGACTCCAGCTGCTCACTGGCAATTACTACAGTTAAATTATGGGAAAGCCGATTGTTGTTGCCGTTGACGTAGTAGTGGTGTGATAGTTGCTGCAGTTTTTGTTGTTGTTGTTGTTACAATAGAGAAGCCACAATTGCCAGTGGTGCAGCAGCAGACTACAAGTCTACATACATATGTATGTATGCATGTGATACATTAGGACGCCCGTTATTTCACAAGCTGATTTCTACATTCTGGCAAATATGTACCCGAAAATTCTCATTTTAAATTTTGTCGCTGAGAATATTTCAAAATATTTTTTTTCGAGGTTGGCACAACTATCAGCCACTATTCTGTCAATTTTTATTGCTATGTGTCATTTAGTTTGTTTACGGCGTCATTCGAAACAAGTCAACCTTTTGTGTAGTTTTTGAGATATCACTTTGATATCTTGCACACATTCTTTTCTACCCATGAAGCAACTCATTTGTCGGAATCAACAATATCGGACCACTATAGCATATAGCTGCCATACAAACTGAACGATCAAAGTTAAGTTCTTGTAGGGAAACCGTTTTCATTTGACGAGATATCTTCCTGAAATTTGGCATGGATTATCGACCAAAGTAACGCTACAATAACTGAAGAAATTTTACAGATCGAACCACTATTGCATATAGCTGCCATACAAACTGAACGATCAAAGTTAAGTTCTTGTAGGGGAAACTTTTTCATTTGATAAGATATCTTCACCAAAATTGACTTGAATTATTGCCCAAAGCAATGCTACAATATCTGAAAAAATTGTCCAGATCGGACCACTATAACATGTAGCTGCTATACAAACTGAACGCTTCTAAGGAAAACTTTTTTACTTGGACTTGACTTCACCAAATTTGACATAGATTATTGTCCAAAGCAACACTGCAATATCTGAAGATATTTTTCATAACGAATCCACATTGTATATAGCAGCCATGCAAACTGAACGATCAAAATCAATAATCTTTTCAATTCTGTGTTACTCATACGACACGGTGTACTGACTATGTCAATTATATGAGAAAAATTATTTGATTTCGGCACAGTTTAAAAAGAAAATAATAAGCCTGTTTACATAGGATAATATTTGTAGGGCAAATACTGAAAATTCGAAAACTCGGAGGTCGTCTGCAAAAAAAAATTCGAAAACTCGGAGTTCGTCTGCAAAAAAAACAACCACTTGGGTGTTTCTCTATAAATGAACACGGTCAGCACAGTCAGGACCTGACCCGTTTTTGCAAAAGTAAATGAGCATGCATAAACGGTGTTAATGCCTCAGCTTCTGCTGCTATTGCGCTTTGTTGCTACTGGTGTTGTTGTAGCGCTGAAATTTTGCACCTGCAACTTGTCAGCAGCTTGCAAAATGGATGTGAGTAGCAGGAACAACAACAACCATTTACAATAAGCACTGGACAAATATGCGCATATGAAATTCAAAGTGAGCACACACGCACACAAACATATACACAGTTAAATACTGTCAGCTACATTATGGCAGCTGGCTGCCTCCATGTGTACGTTGCTAACCGCAACTACTGTGGCAATAAAATATATGAAAATTGTAGTGGTGACCAACAGCAACAACAGCAACAAAATTTACGACAACAACTACAGTATTTACGACAGCAACAACAACAATAACTACAGAATTTCGCACTCAAACAATATTTTACTACAAAAAGCAGCTGCGCAGCTCAGCGGGAGATGCACACACACACACACACACATATATATATACACAAGCACAACGCACCGCACAGGTATGAAGATTGCTGCAGCTAAGCAAAATTGTCTGCTATAAATATGCTCCGACTTTTTATTGTTATTATTATTGCTTTTGTTCTAGTAGCCTTTGTTTTTGTTGTTGTTGCATTTTGCACTTTGTTTAGTTTATAGCAGCTGCTTGTAACTGCTAAACGCCATTGGTGTTAGTTGTTGTTGCTGTTTGCATATTTTACACTCCTTTTGTTGCATTTTGAATGCTCATAAACAACTGTTAATTGTTTTGTTGTTGTAGGCAACAATTTTTGGTTATAATTTGTGCGCAATGTTGCTATTGTTGTTTTTGCTATTGCAACATTTGTGCTTTTATTGGCGTAAAGTGCAAAAGTTCATAATGAAAATTTGTAAACATTCGAGGAGTTTTATGAAAATTTGCAACACAACTGTTCATTATTGCCGCGCCATAAAAGCGGGCGGGTGAAAATTGAAAATTCGGAAGGCCAAGGCGTTGACTATAGTTTGGCAAATATTGAAAGTTCTAAAAAAAAGTGGCGCAACAAATGAGAGAAAGTTTAGCAAAATTACTAAGAGCATTTTGAAAAATAAAATAAAATTTTCGAAAAAGTTAAAAATTAAATATAAAAAAATTAAAAAATTAAGAAAAATGAAAATTAAAAAATTAAGAAAAAATATTTTAAACAAATTTGAAAAAATTAAAAAAAATGGAAAAAGGTATTGCAAAATGTCAGTGATAAAAAATAAAAGCATATTAGCAATTTTCTTAAGTACTTAAGTTTTTGTTAAGTGCAACTTAAGTATAGCTTATGCAAATTCACATCTATTTGTAAATTGAAAACACAAGAAAGCAAGTTTTGCATAAGTTACATAAGCTTTTGTTAAGTTCAACGTAAGTTTTGCATATGCTATTTAGTATATTTGTAAAAAGAAATTTTAAAAAATTCAAATTTATTCGTAAATTGGAAATACAGAGCTTGAGCGTACTTTTTGTCTTACGTTTTGCTTAAGTTACTTGAGTGTTTGTTAAGTTCAACCTAAAGTTCGCTTACACAATATCTAATTGTAGATTGAAAATGAAGAAATCACCTTTGCTAAAGTTACTTAAGTTTTGGTTAAGTATAACTTAAGTATTTGTTCTTAGGATACAAATGTGCTTGTAATATTGAAAATTGGTAAAGCTTTGGTTTTGGTAATAATATTAAAATTCTTAAGCAAAAGTAAAGCAAGACATAAAGAGAGCTCAGAAAATCTTACAAGGTAAATATTCAAAAAACAAAAAAAAATATTTTCTTTTTAAATGTATGTAATTAAAAAATTAGAAATGAATAAAAAAAATTAAAAAAGTTGCATACGTACTGAAGTTTTTTTTTAACAAAATTAATTTTTTACAAAAAGTGCTTAAGTACTTAAGTTTATGTTAAGTGCAACTTAATGGTATTGCTTTCGCAAATTCAGTTATATCTGTAAATTCAAAATGCAAAAAAAACAAATTTTTCATATTTATTTATTATTTTATTAATTTCATATTTCACTTGATCTTTTGTTAAGTGTAACTTAAGTTTTACTTATGCAAAGTTCAGTGCATGAGTTTTTGTTAAGTGTAATATTTTTCAATCGAAAATACAATGCTCGAACATCATTTTTTCTCATGTTTCTCCTAAGTTACTTAAGTTTTTCTTAAGTTGGTTAAGTTTTTGTTAAGTCCTTTAAGTACATTTGTAAGACATTATAGTATTTAGCGCTCGTTAGCCATACAATATAATCTTGACATATGTACATATAATTCGTCAATTACTTAACTTAACTCAGCTGTGTCTAAGAAATTTTTATTGCGCCGCTTAAAAGAAAGTTTCTGAAGTACTTAAAGTCAACAATATATTTTAAATACCGCCTCAGCAATTGTGTTCTATCATGACTTGTAATTTGCAAAGTGCTTTTCGAAAAACAGAGAAAATGCAGCGAACAAACGAAGAACAATGAAATACTTAGAGTACAACAGCCAACTTAACATTTCAGTTTGCGCCGCTGGCGCAACACGGCGTATACGCAACAAACTTGACTTGACTTGATTTAATTTAATTTCGTTTTATTTCTTTTATATTTCATTTAATCAACACTTATTATTAAGATGTCTCTTCCGAATTACTTTGCAACTGCTTATGCTGACAAAAGGTAAAAAAAAGGCAACAGGCTGACACAAGTGGGTGTAAGCAGATATGACAATGACTGTACGAAAAGTGTGGCTTGGCAAATTGGCGGCAAAGTAATGAAAGAAGCATTAAAAGGCCATTAAAATTGCAGCAGGTAGAACTTTTCACTTTTGGTTGTTGCCTTGGAGGGAGTGAGTGCTTGAAAGTGAATAGAAAGCATGAGTTGCTGATTGGAGTTGTGGAGAATTGCTGTGGCGACAATGAAGATAAGTCATAAGCAAAGTGGTGGAGGTAAAATGAAATGGTGGCGGTAAATGCGTGTATGAAATGGATGAGCGTACTCGTATGTGTGAGTTTGTATTAACTTAAAGTAGTTGAGCGAATGTGGAAATGCTTGCGTTAATTTTTTATTAAAAATTTGAAGAAAAATTTAATCTAGAAAAATCAAAAAATGTTGAGGGCATGTGGTGCTTAAGTGCGAACAGAGAGTTTAAGCAAATGAAACAACTGAACTTGAATGCATTTAAATTAAATGTAAAAGCGAATTTTTTGCTAAAGTTTTTGTTAAGTATTTATTTTTTTAGTTTCTTTATTTGCAATTAATGTAAATTTGTATAAGTTTCTTCTAAGTACTTAAGTTTTTTCTAAAGTTTCACTTAAGTTTTTTACGTATTAATTTTTTTAAATTCCTAATGTTTAATTAATTTCATTTTGCTTAAGTTTTTTTGTAAGTACTTAAGTTTTCCCAAACATTTTTTTTTAAGATAGTCATTAACTGCACACAATTCTTGAAAAGAAAGCTGCTTAACAATCAAAAGCACTCAAACACTTAAGAATCTTCAGTGATTAACTAAAAAGTAGCATTTTATAGCGCAGACTTTAATAACGCTTCCTTGTCACCGCAACATAAAATCAGCGCACATTTAAAGTCAAAGCAATGAAGTTAAATTTAAAAAAATTAAAGTAAAGTAAAAGAAGAGTCCGTCAAAGTTTTTAGGACCGCCATAAATGAAAGGAGTAGCCAAAAATGCCATTCAAATTACCACGCGTAAGTGTGGCGCGGCCAAGCCTGGTCATTTGTGACAAGCAGCGCGCGTAAAAATTCAAGTTTACTGGTAAGCAAATTGAACGGCAGGCAATCAGTCCAAGCAGCAGATGCAGAGCAATCAAGTTTACGCCAGAAACTTGCTCACTTAACTGCACTTAGCTGTGTGTGTGTTGGCCACTTGCCTGTCACTCACACCAACACAAAAAACAGTAGCTCGTAATATTGTTGGTCATTTCCTAGTGTTTGTTTGTGTGTGTCGCTGTGTTGGTTAGCCGGAAGTTAGGCTTTATATCATAGCAAACTTTTAATGGCATTTCTAAAGTACTAGCAACCAACAGATAGCTTGTGGGCGCAGTAACCAAGCAGCTAGCACTTTACAACTTAACGCTACCATGACAGCAGACATTGAATTGCTTTAAGCTTTCGCGGTGACTATTACCAACAGCGATTGCTTATTTATGAAAGGAGAGGCAACAAACAAGAAGTAAGAAGAAACAAAACTGAGAATTTGGACATAAAAAAGTAAGTGAAGTTAAGTATAAAATATAAGTTGTAAAAAAAAACAATCCCGAAACCGATCCCGAAATTTCGAGAGGCAGCAAGAAGTAAGAAGAACCAAAATAGAGAGTTTAGACTTAAAAATAAAAGTGAAGTAACGCATAAAATATAACTAATCAAAAATATAATCCCGAAAATAATCCCGAAATTTCGGGATTTGAAAAAAATTTTATACGGTAGTTTTGGACTGTTTAAAAACAAATTGAATTAATTATTTTTGCAAACCCACTTGTAACCAAACATTTTTTTTTTAAATCTCGAATGTTTGCACTAATTAAATTTAAAAAAAAATGGGATCCCGAAAACTGATGTAAACTATTAAATTGATAACTCATAGTCGTACTCAAGAAATCCCGCACTCAAAATTTCGGGATCCCGAACACTACTGAGTGCACCGCCATCGTTTTAATTGCTCTTTAACAGTTCTGCAAACTTTTCTTCAATGAAACATATAAACAATTGAATGTGTGTGTGACACGCTTTCCTAATGCCCGTATTTGCTGTTCTCGGTCTTGTTTTTCTTTTGTAATTCAATACTTAAATCACTTCAATTTAATGTCAATTTGTCTAATGGTCTACTTAACTGCTTGTCTGTCCCTTAATCTAGTCACCGCCGTGCCGTGGCAGCCAAAGCACCTTTGCTAGTCTGGCGTAAATCCTCCTACGTAACCTCCTTGACTTTGTCGCATTTCTCCCTGCGCTCAGCATTGTAGTGGCATTTGTTTCATTGAATTTCATTTGCTTTAGCCTCGGAGTGGCACTCTTGGCTGATTGAGACAGATTTTTAGTGTTTTTCAGAGAATTAAATGCTGCCGTTACTTGAATAATTGATATTGTCCTTAAAGGATACTTGACGTCCAGCAGCTGCTTGGAATTAATTAAATGATAAATTAATGGCAAAGGTCAAGGACGTATTGTATTATGGGAATTACACAAAATCATGACAACTCCTAACTCAGTGCCATCTAGCGGTTAATTTTTTATTTTATTATCACTTTTTTAACATTAATTTTGAAAGGAATAAAGAAAATCTGTTAATACGAGAACGACAGGAAAGTAAAATAAAATCTCACTCGTGCCTTTAGTAGTTAAAGTTTTACACCCCCAGAGTCTAGCGACCTTTTAGTCTGCTCTAGCAACAAGGAGACTGAAAACCAACAGTTTTGTTTGCACGAAAGAAAAATTTAACCTGAATCCACCTAACGTGTCAAGACGACCCACTACTGACTGTTGTTTTTTCGAAGAAGCCTATGAAAAATATACATTCATAAGAAATTTTAACCTAATTCCGGCGATCTAAAACTAAATGGGGGTCTAAACGACCCACTTATCACTGCTATCTATTCGAGAGTTTCTATGAGGGACAGCTATTTGAGAAGCGAAAGTGGAGGCACAATAGCTCAGTTGTTGAGTAAAAGCCGGGTAAATTCCCTTAATGTAAAATCAGCTGTGATGGTACTTGTGAGCTTTTAAAGTCGAGAATCGCTGCTTTCTTTTGGATGATCCCTGACTACCTTTGGCGCGCTTTAAGACTCTTGAGGATACTTCAGCTGAATCCAGAGTTCTCTTCATAATTGACGAGCTTACCCGGCTCCAAAAGTAAAACTCTTGAAAAAGCTGAGCCACAGCTCCTCTAAACCCAAGCGCATGATCTGCAAGCCATCGATTAAAATTGAAATATCTACCGAAATAGCATAGGTCATGCATAACCCCATACCACTGCCACTGCGGCGGTGTGAATATAACATATGCGCTTAAGTACCAGCAATTGCGTCACCCGTCACACGCCCCCGACAGGCCCACTGTGACATTTATTGCCATATTTAATAGCAATTTCACACACTTACTTGAAATTCATACAAGCGAACGCCCACTCCAAAGCGGAGGCGTAGGCGCATAGGGTTGTCTCAACGCACGGCTTGTTGACATGTTACTGAATGCTGAGCGACGAATACATGTTGCTGCCATGTATGACAGTCATTATTGTTGCCAATTTGTATTCAAATAGGGTAATTTCCGGTGCGTGCACGTAAGCTTGCCACAACGAAAACACAGGCAGTGGCAAGTGTGAGGAGCTTGGTGGGATACTTTTGCGCATGTAAGGAGGTAGCGTTTGCGGGTCGCTTTGCTGGCAATCAAACTGTCACAATGTCTTGTTGCCAGTTGTCAAGCCGGCGTGGCATATGTAAATAAAAATATTTTCTTTTTTAATATTTATGCGTGCAACGTAATAAAATTAAACCCAGTTTTGGGATTTTTCTTGTTTAAACACTTTTTCACTACCTTCGCACACTTTTGTTACTTTTATTATTATCCGCGTTTTATTTTCACACGTGCTTGCCATATACATGTACATATGTGTGTGTGGTAGCTAAAGCCCGCATCAATATTCATGCACCGCATTGTGAACTGAGGCAGCGTGAAGAGATTTAAAGCAGTAATTACAAATATGCAAACAGCAGCTGAATAATAATGTGAGTACGCGGCATGTGTAAGCGTATGCACCAATAAAGCATGAATTTGAGTAAACAAGCATTTTTATGCCACACACTTACGTTTGGATTATTGAGAAAAATCAGGAAAAACCGTAGGATATGTAACAAAAAACACACGTCTTGTTTATTTTTTATTCACTGAAACGTTTTTACTGCCATTAAACAACAGCCCAGCTAGAAGGCAGCACACGTTTCATGAGCATATGTTGCGAAACATTTAGTAAATAAAAATATTTAGCAAATTTTCAACATTATTATACTTTTCTATATATTTTTAAAATAATTTTTGAAAAATAAAAATTTCCCGCAACATGTTGCTGAAACAAGTTGCTTCAACATTTGTTGACAAAAAGTGCAAAAAATGTATTTGACGATTTCCTTCAACGCAAAAGTTGTCTGCTGAATTTGATGTAAAATAAAATGTTGCAGCTATATGTTGCAAGCATTTTTTTGCATAACTAGCATTTAGAACATATACTTCAGTTGCGAAAAAGACAATAACATAATTAATGTGTTGAATACTATATAAAAACTTAATATTTTAAACACATACCAAGCAGCAGTATAGGTTTTGTTTATTTATTTCGCGCACTCTAAATGTTGCTGGACATATTTCAGCACAATATCTACATATGTGTTTACTGCATAAAACTATATTTGCAGTGTATTCTAAGTTAAGAAGTTAAAGAAAATTAGCAACATTTAAAAGAACTTGCGCTAAATTTTAAACTTTTCTTGCTGCTACCTGTTGCTGAAAATACTCAGCAACATGTCGATAAGCTTTTGTTTACAGAAAGTGCTTCAAATATTTAACTTAGTATTTACTAACTAATTTGTTTAGCTATTGTTCTGTTGAAGTGTAATCTAAGATTTTCTTGCACATAAATAGCGTTTCTAATAGCCTCTGTAAATTTTAAACTTTTTGAAGCCAAAATATGTTAGTAAAAATGTTGAGCAACACGCTGTTACATTTTATTTGCATACAAGACTGATAAAAATTAGCTTATTTGTTATGTGCGATCAATTTACAAAAATGTCTATGTTGCAGAAACATGTAGCTTCACTTTTGAAGCCTAAGATGTTACTAAAAAATGTTTAGCAACATGTTGTAAGCTTTCATAGGCAGAAAAGGTTTAGAAAAATTCATTTATTTGTTAAGTGCGATGAATTTACAAATTTTCAAATGTTGCAGCAACATGTTGCCGAAATATGTTTCAGCAACATTTTTCAAAAAATACTTAAGCTTCCACAATTTTGACTACTTCACTTTGCTTTTCCATTTTTATTGCTGCTCACCACATTTATTAACCCCCTAAAAATAGCTCACTTTATGATGTTGGCAACTTTCACAAACTCTAATGAACTCACAAAATTTATTGCTGTACAATATTTCCGAACTATTACCACACAGCTGTTGTGTAAGCAAATAAAGATGCACCCCAAGCTTGTTTATATGCAAATAATCGGCACATAAGCGTTTAAAACTCCCAAATGCACCATAATACTTCAGCAACTTGTTGCCAGTGTATAGAACAACAAATACTAAACAACTATCAAGCACTAAACGCACAACAGCAAGTCTTCCTTGCATTGCTGTGAAGACGTATAATCAAAAGTATATTTGCTAAACACCGAGGGAAACTGTTGCCACAACACCCATACATGCACACTCGCTGCACATGTATACACATATGTATGTTGTTTATTGTGTAAACAATGTATACAAATATGTTGCAAGCCACTAGTGTGTTGTTAAATAATGTTGTCAATTACTAAAGTTATGCATTGCAACAGGCAGATGGTGTGGCAGAAACAAAGACAGCACCGGAAATGGGGAGCGCTGTTGGCAAGTGTGAGCGGAAGCGCAGTTGCGAGTCAAAATGTGGCACACACACATGCGTACGCACACAATAACTATTTGCAAATACTGACGCGCACAATGTTATTTCAGCGATGTTGCTATTATCTTTTATCAGCACAAAGCATGATGCTCCACTTGCACACGCTACTTTGCAAATGGGTCAAGGGTAAGCAGAAAAACAAGGAGCAGTAGCAAAATAGTTGAGTGGAAAAAAATTGCAGAGTAAATAGTTGGTAAAGTATGTGGGAAATATTTTTCGCCAAATAAACTTGCGAATACTAAACATTTTCACACGCACAGCAGCAACAAAAAAGAACAAGCACACAAAATAACAACAACAACGAAATAACCGCATAGTGATGTAGTTGTAGGAAAAGTATGTGGCAGTAAACAACAAAGCTGTGCAGCATGCCAGAGAGTGTGTCACAGGCATTCCGAATAGTCGCACACGGCGTATGAGCAATATGGAATAGTATGCGGTACATGCTGGGGCGTGTGAGGAAACGTGATTTTTACTGGATACTCATACGCGCTTGTACACGCATAGCAGATAAAGATTTTTCAACACCCCAACGATAGACGGTGGTTTCGAAGATAAGAGACTGGCGCAGAACCAAATGTGAGTCTTTAGAACAGAAAGTTCACACATTCCTAAAGCTGGAGCTAATATTCATGCGGCTCTTCATAAGGAAGAGTTAATAAATTCACATAGATGAACCGTGGGAGATCTAGTGATTCCAAAAACTGAATACTATTCAGATACTGATTCCTTCAGAGTTCTTGATGGAAGTGAATTGCACTGAAGATCTGAACTACTACTCTGGGTCTGACTTCCTACTCTAGGTCTGACTTCTTACTCCATATTTGGCTCATCCACGCTAGGTCTGAGCTTACAACTGCTGGCTCATGAGGAGAGGAAGCAGTGCTCGCTTTACAAGATTCAAGTCGAGGTCTGACTTCCTACTCCACGTTAGGTCCGAGCTTACAACTCATTTCTCATGAGGAGATTAAGCAGAGCTCACTTTGCATTGTTTTTAGTCGAGGTTCCACGCCAGAAAATTATATAATACCAAGTCAGATGAAGAACTAATGGAGTGTTCGAAACCAGAAGAATCAGAAGTGCCTAAGAAAACCATACTTCTTCAGCGGTCTTTCAGGTATTGAGAGCTTACCTGAATATTAAAACTTACAATTTGGTAAATGGGATCATTGCAAGTTCTGTCTACAGCTATAAACAGTAGACTGAAAGGTAAACCTCATAAGAGATTGCCTTTATAAAGAGAGCGGGTGCGGGTAGGGTGATTTAATGCCAAAATATGGCCAGCTCACTGAAATAACATTGAAAGACGCAATTTATAATAATTGCTTACAGTATTGGCAGCTTTTTGTCGGCTCGGCGTATTAAAAATACAAGCTTAGAATTGAATTTTAAGAATCGGATGCCAGAAAAGTTTCCAAAATAAGCGAAGTAATTTCTAAGAGACCAAGGACTACGTCGCATATAAGTATCAGCTCCACTCTTCCAGAACAATTTTGCGAATTACGCAAAAAATACGAGACGGAAGCGACCAACAGGCGGGACGGACTTGAACTTCGGTTGAAATTATACCGGGAGCAAAGTATATAATTTGTGCGGAATTGTTGGATTTAGTTACGATTCGAGTAGCTGTTGCAGTCAGACTCATATAATCGTTTGATTTTATATCTTCTTGAGCCGCAGTCTTCAACGACTTCCTCAGTCGGTTCCCGAGCTAATGTTATTAAGATCGGTAGTTCTTATATGAGCATTTCTCTCACACAAGGCTTGCGCACGGGTATTTCGAACTCAATTGCTTTAAGTACTCTAGCTCATCACGTATTCACAACTTCAAAAGCCAGCTTCAGCTGCCTCACTCCGCCAACGGCACGGCGCGTACTTTCTTCTCCGAATCCCAGCAGCTTACTTCGATATTTTACAAAGTTGATCCTGCGCTGAAATACCGTCGGACTTCAGCTTGCTGGCTTCCACGTATGCTTGCTTTCAGCACACGCTGGCGTCTATCCCGCTGCCGTGCGCTTGGCTAAGCCGTTGCTCGACTGCTTCACTGGGATTTCACTACATTTTTACTACGCATTTCTGCCAAGTCAACGCTTTGTTTTGCTTTGCTTTGTTTTCCATGAATTTGCTTGCCTGATTTCCTGCTGTTTGCATGCGCCACAATCAACAGGGAATGCCACAGATCCACACATATGTGAGGCAGTTGGGTTCTGGGAGCCAACAGCCAGGCATACAAGCATACATTTCTGCGTGGTTGACATTTAAGTTGGTTCTACAGTTGGCTGCGCATGGCATAGGCCAGGTGGGCTCAATCCAACGCTTGACCTCAACTCAAAAGAGGTTGAGTTCCCCTGCGTAAGACTCCTAGTGGAACTCACGAGCTTCAAACGAAGTGTGCCGTGTTGGAAACTTAGCAACTTGTCCACCTGTGGACTCAAATTGAATTAGAAAAAAGTATGTGGTTGAACTTCCGCTATGCGCTTCGAAGTTTATATCCGCTCTGCCAGCTATTTCAACATTCTCCTTTGCATATGCCAGCACTTATATGTAAATAAACTTCGAAAATATTGTTTTTTATTACGTTATCTGCATTCTAATTTTATTTTGCGTTTTCTTTGTAATGCAAAATTGTCATTGATAGTCCAACCGAGCGATACACGCATAGAAGAGACACGGTGAGCGGGCACGTATGTACACAGGTAGTCAAGTTGGGGCGGCCTAACATCTCTCAACGCTAAGCATATCACTGTCAAGTGTTCCCATAACACCCCGGCGACCGCCGGCAAGCTGTAATGCCATTGTCGATATGGTAAAAAATGCAGAAATACAAAGAAAAAGCGAAAGATAGATAAGAGAGGAAGTAAAATGCCAAAGCAACAGCACTAAAGGACAACTATGGTATTACATGCAGCACTGGGACGAGGCGAGACGAGCGGACCCATGTGGCAAGTGGCCTGTTTGTTGTGCTGGCATGCCGATAAATATGTTAAGCAGCCAGCCAGGCGCATAGCTACAATAATGATTGCCTGAGCAGAAATGCCAGCGCTGGCAACTGAGGCAAAGCAACAATACAAATCAGCTGCAAGAGCGGATAATAATTGGAATTTAAACTTTTGACTCAATTTGAATTTATGGAGTATCGCATTTCTTCACCGCTTCGCCACAACTTTGCCCCTTCGGTGCATGCAAGGCGCATGGCTAGCGCTTGTGCGCTGGCAAGAAATGCAAATTTTGCTGGAAAATATAGTTGTAGAGATAAGAAAACTGTTAGTCAGCATACTTTTGGCGGCAACATGAAAAGGGCGTGATGCATACTTTTCAGGGCAAGAAAAAATGGAAATGCGATATAATAGATTGACGTTTTCTAACAAGCAAGCGGAGTGGAGTTGATGTTGAAGGAGTTGCAGGCGCTGATAAGAGGCAGTGAAGTGAGTTAGCGTCAAGTGTTGCATATTTTTGGGCGCCAATGTAATAGTGAATTATCAAGTAGGCAATAGTAAGCAAACAACTTTATTTAGTACAAGAATGTTGACATACAGCCGATGTTAGCAAATAAAGTAGCAAAAATATTTAGTGAAGCATACTTTAGGGCACGGATGCGATTATAAGTAATTATAGCAAACATTTTTAAGAAACGGTGAAAAACTAGGCATTATATTAATTACTTGATGTCTAAGAACAATAAGATTTATTTTTTTTTTTTAAATATTTAAATGACCACAACTGTGTTGAGAATAACAATAATGCGGCAACTTGTTGCTGTAAAATAAAGCAGTGTTAAAAAAGTAAAGCAATTTTAAGCCAACAGCGCTAATTCATCAAATTTGAGCAACCTGATTATTTTCTTAAATTTGATGCTGCTGCAACATGTTGCTTAAGTGTTTATGTACACAAATCGAATGTTGCTAAACTAGTTTTAAGCACACTGCTGCTTTGTGATCAAATACATGTAGTTTGCAAAACAATAAAATGCTTCCTTCATGTTGCTGCAACATGTTGCTTAAATGTTTATATGCACAAATCGAATATTGCTAAACTATTTTTAAACACGCTGCTGCTTCGTGAGCAAATACGTGTAGTTTGTAAAACAATAAATTGCTTGGGTTGTGTTTCAACAGCTTGCTGAAACATGTTGCTAATACATCTAAAATTTTGTAAAAGTTTGCATACTAAATATTGTATTCTGACCAAGACTTGAGAACTCAAATCAAAATTCAGACCTACGAAAATTCGAGCCACATGTTGTAGCAACATGTTGTTACTAAAAGTGTCTCTGATTTTCTTAAAATATTTGCAACTATTGAAATATTCGATACGAAGCCATAGCGTTATTTTAAATTAACGAGAACCACACATTCATGTTGCAGTAACATGTTGCTACGTCAAAGCAGGTTAAGTTTGTTAAAATAATAACAATTCTCATTATAAAGATAGCAAGCAATTCGTGAGTTAAACTTATATAAGCAAAACATACACTTGCATGTTGCTGAAACATATTGCTAAGGCACAATTCACTCATTTTGTCATAATTTGCTTGAATTCTATCACAAATGAAAATTTATGACAAACACTTATGACAATAATTCACATTTTGGATCTCCATAAATTCCAGCTATATATTGCTGCATCATTTTGTTACTCCAACTGTCTCTCATTTTCATAAAATATTCACAATGCCTGAAATATGACTTCCATACGAGCCCACAAACGAATTTTAAGTGAACTTAGCAACATGTTGCTAAGCCAAATCACGATGATTTTGTGAAAATAATCATATTGAGCATCATAAAAGAAGCAAAGGAATTCGTGAGCGTTATTTCACTCCCATCAATATGTTGCTATAATGATCCTTTCCCGCGTTGTATACAATCCTTGCAATCAAAAAACCAACGCCAATTACATCATTTAAATGCGTTTAATGCTCAATTTACAGCGCTTAAGCGTTATTTGACCGCAGCTGGCTAGCTGCTGTCACTTACAACTGTATTACACAATTCAGTAAGCGTCTTTTTTAATTTGTTTACTTGGCCGCATTGCTCTTTCATTTCACTCATTTGCTGTCAGCGCTCGATTTCAATTGAAATTTCATACGCTTTGCTGCCGAAAACCGACTGCTCTTTGCTGCATACTTTATTTTTTTATTTTCTTAATTACTGTGTAAGTCTGTGTGTGTGTCTGTGCCTCTTTGTGTGTGTGTGTGTTTGTGTTTCTGTATTTGTGCGTCATTTTCCGCATTCTTTTGTTGATTAACAATATAAAGTCATGTCACGGGCAGTGACTGGCTGATTGGCATGGCTGACTGGCAGTCGAATATACACACACACACACAGCCACATGTATAAAAAAACTGCTTTTGCGCCGGCAACTCTTTGTTCTTGATTTCTTTTTTAATTTTTGAATACATTTCTTTTTATTTCCTCCGTCTTCTGTATAAGTCGTAAAGAGAATTCAATTACGAATCAATGGAATGCCAGTAATATGCTACAGGCGGGCGGAGCGTAGGGAGAGACTAAGGAGGGCGCAGGTGTGAGTGCCAAAATAAGCTTATGCAACCGCAAGCAGGCATTAAAGTGGACGTAAGTGCGGACAAGAGTTGGTTATGCTGATTCGCCGCCCGAGAGCAGCTTAATTAAAATGAAAGCCTACAAGGCCGCGCCTACGACCGAATCGAGTTTGACTTTCACATACTACCGCAAAACCACTTTGCCAACCGCAGCGGAAACACCGAAATTGCAATGCGGATTAGCCAAAGAGTCAACACATATTGAGGGCGTATGAAAAGGGCGAAAGAAAGTCGTGTGCTGGTGGACCACAACAAAGGAAGGCAGTCGAATGCAAGCCTGTGGCTGAAGATAATAATTGCAAACAAAGAAAGCTGATAAAGGTAAGCCAAGATAATAATGGGGTGTGCCGTGATAAGCAACTTGCTGATAAATCTTTGGTCAGTCTCCATGGACAGAGAGCTTGAGCAAAGAAGATTAAGATTAAGTTTCTTCAACGAGTCGCTCTTAAGAGCTGTCAAAAATAATGTACGCGTTAATAATTGCCAGCTTATTAACTCTCCAAATCAAAATCGAAATGCATACAACTTCATTGAATCTTATAAGGAAGTGTGTCAGCAGCATGTTGCAGCAACATTTAAAAATTTTCAGTTTTTAAGTTTTACATGCTTTTAGTTAAAAAAAGACGAAACTAATAATATTCTACAAAAATATTAAAGAAATATTGGCAATATGTTGCTGCAACATTTAGCTTCTTTTAGTTTCATTTATACATGTTTTTAGTTAAAAAAAGACGAAACTAATAATATTCTATCAAAATAAAAACTTAACAACATGTTCTGCAACATATGTTTATAAGAAAAACATAATGTTTGTTTATAAAATTAGCATAAAAATAGAAACCCTCTATTTCTTGAAAAAATAAACTTAGCAACATGTTGCAAATCACTTAATGTTGTCAACACATTATGCAATCAAAAAATACTTATTTTTAGTGAATTAACTATGTTGGCTTCATCCTGCGTAACAGTAATTATTAGCAGGTTTTCGCGCAGAAGCTTCAACACAATAATTATTATTTTAAATATACAACATGTTGCTGAAACACTATATACATTTCTAAACTTTATTAAATACAATTTTTATATAACCGATGCGTAAAAATTAAAGGTTTTACGTAATTTAGCTTTATTATTTTGCATACATTTAGTGTGTATTTTTAGATATTTAAGCACAGAATGCAACATGTTGCAGCAACATTACAAAGTCTTACAATTTCATGTAAACATTTTCCTTTATATTTAACACCCAAAATTATCAAAACCATAGAACTAAATATAAACTATTTTTTCGAAAAAAAAATTTAGCAACATGTTGCAGCAACATTTCAAATTCTTACAATTTTTAATACCCAAAAATATCAAAACCATAAAACTAAATAAAAACTATTGTTTCGAAAAAATATTTAGCAACATGTTGCAGCAACATTACAAAGTCATACATTTCAAATTCTTACAATTTTTAACACCCAAAAATATCGAAGCCATAAAACTAAATAAAAACTATTTTTTTTTTCCAAACCAAAAATTTAGCAACATGTTGCAGCAACATTACAAAGTCATACATTATCATTGGTTACGCTTTCCTGTAAATTTAACTCCCAAAAATATCCAAATTAAATCCTTAGTCTTAATTAATTATACATACTTTTCTCGACGCACACAAGCACCCCTGAGGACACATATCCTTTCTTCTCCTTTACGTTACAAAACACCGTTGACGACATAAAAAGACACACGCTGGCAGCGTTCTGCGTGCATGTAATACAAAAGAAATGTGCAAGTCAAAGGATTAAAATCGCCATGCGCAACAAAAGGATGCAGAAAGACTTTCGTAAGGCAACTTCAAAGCGGAAAAGCTTAACGCTTAATACTTAATGCTATTGTGTACGAATGAGTGGTGAGAAAAAAGGATTAAAAAGTTGGGGTAATTATGAAGTTTTGGCAGGGGTGTTGATGAAAATTTATATAACGAAAATTAGTAGAATAAATGTAAGACGCAGCAGGAGTAGATATTTTCAAGCAGGTAGAGTAATACAAAATGAGCATTCCCAGTACCGCACTTAATCACAATAAAACGAGTAATTTCTACGAATTATTCAGGGTCTACTGTTTCTCAATAATGTCATTTTCTTCCTTCACTCAATCATTTTTGGGTTGTTGTTTACTTTCCAGTGACTATATGGGCCATTTATTAAATTTCCATAAATAACTTAAAAAAGTATTCATCATTGCGGGAGTGAGGCTTGCCTAGTGCGTGTTCACGTTACACATGCAAACAAGATGAAAACAAAAACAAAACATAAACGAATTCCAACACCGACCCTGATGGCTGATTACTAACACAGGCCAGCACACAGCATGGCATGCCAAGCCGACCTCTCGCCAGTGCTCACTCGATACGTAAGCTCTTTGACCCTTTTTTCACTGTCGCCGATAGCAAATATTGGCAAAAGTTTGTGGCTTACAATATGGGTTTGCTTTTCGCGTAGCATGGGAAGAGAAATGTGAACCTGTAAGAATTTTTTGTATACTTAAAAAGAATGTGGTATGCAAGTTATTGAAACAAGTTAAAAGTACGCACAAAATATGCGCAAATTAAAAGTTAACGTTTTAAAATGTTTTTAGACAAACAAGCAATGATAAAAATAATATTTCCAAACGCGTTCCACACAATATCCACTTGCGTTCCAGACCAATTTTACCACTATCGTGTGTTGTTTACTTAAAACACATCGAGTTTTAAACACGTTCCACATATAATACACATACGTTCCACAAAAAATGTAGAATCACATTTTATTTGTTTTTACATATGTATGAGGCAACACTCAACAAGTTTTTTCAAACATCTTTAAGAAACAATCCACATACGTTCCACACGAATTAACTATTATATATTTTAATTATGTATTTGGCAACATCTTCGGCACGTTTTTCTCCTTATTATGAATATAATCCAAATAAATAAAAGGATTCCTACCGCACGGCAACAACAGTTGTATTTAAGATAGAAGTAAAGACTAAAGCTTTTGCAAATATTTTCCTACTATGTTCCCTACAACTGTCGAAAAGCTGCTGTCAATATCGTTACGCAACTGCAAAATACAAATTTCAATTATTTTGTGGCTTTTCATGTGCCATGTTCAATATTTATAAACCTGCACATTCACTCGTACCCCTGAGCCACAGTATACTAACATTCAATTTTGAGAGGAGGAATTTGAAGCGAGCGCAACAAGCATACAGTTCTGATTCGCGTGAGACGGTTATGCAATGGTGAGCGAAAACTGATATTTTACAAAAAAAAAATAGTTTGTTGCAAACATTGCATTGAATGTTTTAAGGCCATGAAAGTTTGTAATTTCGTAGCGTCAGGGGAAGCGAAAACAAATTATGCGCTTAGGTTTATTAGTATTAACTTTTTAAATAAATAATAAGATTTAAAATTTTGTATAACAAAATATATAAAAAACCGGAATGCATTTTTCACAAACTGGTGGTTTTCATTGCACATGGTTTATAGATACACACTAAGGCGAAATATTTCCTGAATATTGGCAAGCGTATGTGAAAAATTACGTTTTTGTCGATTTCCATAGAAAATATTTTGAAATTTATTTCGTTCCACATACGTTTCGCAATTATTTTACATCTGTTCGTGCAACAAATCTAAAGCTAAGTTCAAGTTTTTCAGAGGCGTTGCGATACAAAAACTGCTGAAACTCTAATAGTGAACAAATCTAAATCTAAGAGCTACCGAGATTTTTAAAGGCGATCTTCATACAAAAAATTATTAAAATGTGTTTCGTTCCACAATTATTTTACGTCTGTTCGTAAAAATTCTAAACCTAAGTGCTACTAAGCTATTTAGAGGAGATTTCCACACAAATATTTTTAAATTTGTTTTGTTCCACATACATTCCACAATTATTTCACAACTGCTTGTACAAAAATTTTAAATATACATAAGTGCTATTGAATTATTTAAAGTTTTAGTTTTATGTTCCACATAGGTTCCACTCATATTTTCCTCTGATCTTGCTATCGAGTTACTCTTATTTTACGCTTAATTTTTCTGTTTTTAACTCAAACGCCATTAAAATCAAACTTACACACTGTATTATATTATATTTTATACTCCATTGCTTTTTCATATCTACACTACTTTGATGCTCACAATGTGCACAAAAAAGTCATTTATAAAATAAACAAAGATATTATAACTTTTTTTATGACCCCAAGCACACTACATAAACCTTTCAACAAAACTACTTTTACAATCAAAACTTACTTGCACACATCCATCAACGCGTGCAAACACTTTTCTATCGAACGATTTATGACCAAAAAATGGCTAAGCCATAAAAATTTCTACAACATAAAAAGCACCAGCTTGTTAAGCTCCAAAAGGGGGGATTAAAAAAATATGCCAAAGGTTAGCATATGTACATATGTATGCTGGTGAGCAGGCACAAACAAAGTGTTGCACATTTTATTGCATTTGCCTTTGATTTTTTCAACACTCAGGCTTTAATGTTTATGTAAACAGGCTTAAAGTATGATACGAATGTCGGTTTTGTAAGCATCTACGAATATGTGTGCATGTAAATCCGAGGAAAACAAAAGGTCTAAAATATAACCCGCAGGTCACATAAGGGGTAAAAAGGTAAAATAAGATAGCAGAAATAAAAACAAAAGTAACATAAAAGGCCCAATGTAAAAAGGTCGACACTTATACGTTGAAAATTATATATCTATACCGGCGCGTATGTGTGAACGGATGCGGATATGGCAAATGCAAAGGAGAAGTGTGTAAGTAACACACATATACAGGCAGGAAGGAAAAGAAAGTTGTGCTTATAAAACAAAAATATGCTGCTGCTTAATATATTTTCATAACTTCCGGCGTTTTAAATTCGATTTGATACCAAGGCCTGAGGTGAGGAGGGCAAAAAGACAAGCTGGAGCTATATACTGGTGTTCCAAACACCACCACCTTTGCACGTATTTGTAAGGATTTATATTTTGCATTTTTACCGACGGCATTAAGCAAAACACAGCTGTTTGCCTTGCCTGGCAGTAAAATCCCGTTTTCCCTCCATTTAAAATGCTTTCAACAGCACTTAATCGTGCCGCGCGTTGGCGTGTGTGCGTGCGTGCGTGTGTGTTGATAGTGAGGTGGAGTGGCACGTTTTGTATTCGTAAATGTGTGTTGTTTACAAATCGTAAGTGAAGAGTTATGTTGCAATGTGAAATTGTTGCTTTGAGCGCTTTTTATGCATAAACATATGCAAAATATACAAAGTGAATTATTATTTTCTATTATATGCCAAGCATACGGAAACAAAAGTGAAGACACTATTTCCTGCTGTGCAGGCAAATTGAATACGATATACATAATACATTATTATGTTTTTGTTTGATTTAATGGGAAACTAAAAATAAAATTTTAAATAAGCAAGTCTATACTTTATAGTAGTTGTTGAAGTAATAAAGTATTCAGCAGCAGCAACTAAAAAACTGAAATTCACATGAGATATATGTACATAAGCAATGCATTTATCGCCAAAGCTATCAATAATAAAATAAGATAAGTTGCCTTCCACAAAAAAGTTGTGTGAAATTCACATTTAACTTAGTGCTTAAAGTGCTGTCCAACTTGGAGCAATCAAAATATTTCAAAAACATTATATTCCACATGCAATCCACATACGTTCCACAATTACTTTTGCATATTTTAAAAACAGTTGGCGTGTGAAATATGTTATGACATAAATAAGCATTTCTAAAGTTATATTTTAGGAAGATTCGTATGTATTACTATTATTTTTGTTTAATTACAACATGAAAAACTTCATTTTACGCGTAAATTCAATGAATATTGTATTTCAAAGTCAAGTTCCACATAAAATCCACATACGTACCACATATTATTTTTGTATACTTTTCATACAGCTCGCATTAATAGCTTAAAAATACACTTTTATAAAGGATTATTATTATAAAACTAAAATATGTGCGAACATAAAAACTAGTAAAAATCTGCTGATTATTCTCTTACTACTTTAGCGCAGAATTTTTTGTCTTCACATTTTAAATATTATTTTTTTGTTTCCACCTCTGGCGCTGCATATGTCTTACTTGAGTTATAATAATTCGCGGTTTCCATTTATACAGCTGCTCTTTATACTTTCTCATTTTTGGTTGCTTTGCTAATAACTTAGCTGTTTAAATATGAAAAAATATCTTATTAAATTGAGTTGCATTTAAACAGCTTTATTTAAGTTTTTTTTTTATATACACGGTCGGTACGAAATATTTTATATTATTGCTCTGCTGCTTTCAAAGTGAGTACGGAAATAAACTAAGGCCAAACAATGAGTAGAGAAAAGCGTTGTGATTAAAGGGAAAGTTTAAAAATAGAATGGCAAATTTAGACAGTTTGAATTAAACTCATTTAGTGCATCATATTGGTTAGTATTTTGGTCAAAAACTATGACTGCTTTCCAATAACTATCGAACCGTGTTTTACTAGTAATGTGCTCTAAATTTTTATGTGACAGTTTTTCGTTTTCTAACGATAAAAGAAGGTTTGTAAACGCAGTTTCGTGGTATTTTATTAATGTGTTACACATGTTCTACATACGTTCCACACGTGTTTTGGTAGAACTTGAGAATTTACTAAAGTACAATGCATATCCTGTTTATTTTGAAACATTTTCATACAGTCCACTTAGAAAAGTACCTATGCTCCACATATGTTCCACACGCATTTTAGTAGAAATTGGGAATTTACTTAAGTCCAATGCATAACCTATATATTTTCAAGATTTACTTACAGTCCACCTAGATAACACATACGTTCCAAACTCATTTTTAATCAGAATTGAGAACTTAAGTACGTACAATGCATACAATGACTAGTTTTTAAGGTTTTCTATACAGTACACTTAGACACCAGATGCGTTCCACATGAAATTTTTGAACTTAACCTTACTCAAAGCTAATCTGTACATTTTAAAATACTCAATTAAATTTCTTTGAGTTATATTTTACCTCACAATGCCTCTCATCAATTAGATTTATTTGAATTGCTGATTTTATCGAGTGCTTAACATTTCCACTAATTGAAGCGCTTATGCATGAGAATTCTACAATAATAAGTATTTTTAAGAACCGGTGGGTGCAACTGAGCAAAGCTATTTCTTCAACATAAACCGTCTTTTGAAAGATAGCAATATTTACGGTTTTCTAGAGTCAATAGCGCTAAGGTAAATAGCATTAACCAAATTATATACGAATTCATTTATTTTATTTTTGTTTAGCAGTCTTGTTAAGCCACTCTCATTACTCAACTAAGCATTTAAGGGTGCAAGCAGCTCGCCGTGTTGGCAGCAATGTGAGCATACTTTACAGAAGTCATACCGATAGATGACGGAAGCTAGCGAGGAATGGAGGGAAATGCCACTGCAAAAATATATTTTCTCAGTAAACTTCTATTTCTGTGAAGCAGCCAAAAAATCAACTACCCTTTAAACTGTTGCTCAGCTCAGCTCTATTTCAGCGCGCCTTCAAGTAAGCAAGCGTTAAGTCGAAAATACGTTGCAGAAAGGAGTACAAATTTTATGAACCATAAAATGCTATTACAATCTGAAGCGTAAACAGTTTCGATAGCCACTAACTGGCTGAAATTTTTTTCTGACTTTTTACTTTCGCTTTTTTTTTTTGATTTTTTCACATCTTTCTACATTTTTCACCGTTTTTCGTGAGTGGCTTTTTTTATAAGCTGCCATCTTTAAATATATGTAGTTTAGGGCTTCGCTTTCAGCTCTCGCTTCTTGACTTATTCGCAACCGACATAATAATCCTTTTACCTGCGTCTAAATAGCTGCCTTGCTAAAGGTTTTTGTTTGCTTACTGCGCTGACAGTGATATGAATCGAGTACTTTTTACGTCTGCCATTTTTAGGCAATGATTCTCAATAATCTGAAATTATTTGATTACTAACAAATAATATTTGGAACGTATTTCGATAAATTTTTGGCGAAATCCTTAAAAAGGTACAAATAGATATATTTTTCAGAAACATATTGAAAAAAATGGATTACACACGTTATAACGAACACATTCGATACGTAACTCGTAAGGAAACCGTAGTGGATGTGTGTATTATGACTGTAATGTAGATGTAGGCGCCTTCGAAATAAATTCCACATGCGATCCACATATGTTCTACATTTGATAGTACCTATTATGACTATAATTTAAATATAAACACATTCTAAATAAGTTCCACATATGTTCCACTATTTATCACGTGCGCCAAACTAAAAAACCGACTTCACAGACTTTTAAATTTTCCACTAGTGTTTCAATGTCTCTGGATAATCAACCATCTTTAATGATTTTATCAGTTCTAATTAATTACAAGTATAATGCCAATTAATATGAAAAGCGCTAGAACAGGAAATTTCAAAGTACGCATATTTTCTGAACTCTTTCACAAAAATATTTGTGTGCTTAAATTTGCAAACAAACTTTTTGGCTTAGCATACTTTTCTGCTCAAATAGTTTCACTTTAACCGCTAGGTGCGTCAGCAAATTAGTTACCAAGGTACGGTAAGCCGATTGAGGCCAATTTGTGTTCTGAAAGATTATTGTGTAAGTGTTTTTTGGGGTTTCCAAAATGTGATTTTGGTGGGTTAAATTCTTTGCATAACTTTAGGAATAGCTGCCGTTACAAATGAGCCGCTTAAGGAGTACTTAAGTTAAATAGTTAAAGAGTGTTATAAACTTACCCACAGATACGGCAAATTTTCGTCGACAATCAAAGCGCTGGATGGTGCAAATGCAACCCTGAAAGTATGTAAAAATAATGGTTTAAAATTTCTTCAGCACAAAAGTTTGCCAAGAAATTACTTATAACTATAGTACCTTCCGACGTAAAATAATAAAGTCTTTGCAGAGTGGAATTGCTGACATATTTTTAAACTTCTCCTAAAAGTATGCAATAGTAATTGTATAGAAAAAAATTAAAAATTATGAGAGTAAAAGTTATTACTAAATTTATATATTTCTTAACCACTACTTCCACCATAAACGTATTCTAAAGTACCTAAACGATGCTTAAATATATATTTCGGTAAAATTTACTACTTAGTACTGCTTCAAGTTTTACAGCCCATTTTTGTGTGGTAATACAATCAGAAAAAAAAATGCGCCCAAATATATGCCAGACATTGCGATGAAAAATAGCAATGTTTTTAGAATATTAAGTAACGGAAAACTTTTTACAACACCTTTTTGTTAATGAAAAAAAATCTGAAAAAGTAAAACTTCCGAAAAGTATGCTGCAATGTTCTATGCATTAGCTCTACCAAATATGAATTAAACAATTGATATGAGAGTTATTTATTTTGAGTTCCGCAGAGTTATTTATTCTGTTTAATGCGGAAATTACTCAACAAATTTTGAGATTCAAAGTGTGCTTGTGGAGCTCAAAAGTATGCTATCATTCAATAACTTTAGCAGTTCTGGAAAAAAAGTTATTTGGAATGAATTAAAAAACGTTTTTGATTTTTGCTATTTGCAGCCAAAAAGTATGTTAACATTAATGAAGAAAACTTTCAGGAATAAGCCAAATCAAGCATAGACATGAATACCGCTGAAAATATGCTAACTTTTTGCAATTAATTTCATTTGCGTTGGAAGAAAAGCAATCAATATATTTGTAGCCACATTGGGGGGAACTTGGGATTTTGATTGAAGAAAATGTATGTATATGTAACATTATACTCATTATGGCTTTGCAAGAAGTTTTTATTTTTGTACACGCATTTTTTCTTAATTTTCAACAAATCGCATATCTTTAATTAACCCAAACGTGGCGCACACAAAACGAAACCAATTTCACACAGGAAACGTGTCGCAAGCAGCTCGTCGCGACGCAACACTTGCTATGGCACGAAGGCCAAGCAACATTGAATAGAATTTTTTGTATTTTTATTTTTGGCAATTCTCAAAAGGTGCACAAATTTGTTGACGATTGGAGTCTGAAGAAACGGAAAGTAAATAAAAGAGACGCTGTCAACATGAAAACCGAAAATAAATTGAATGCTTTTTGAAATGTGCGAGTGCGTTGGCGAGCACAACGAAGAAAGAAACGTTATTTGCAGTAAGTTCAAAGGTAAATAGGTGTAATGCGGTATTTGGAAGTATGTTTTAAAGAGCAAATTTTATACAAAACTTTTAAAATTTAATATTTCGGCAAATTAATCACCCATACGCAGTGTGTCCCTGGGGGCGCCCAAAATTATATTTTATATATTTTCCAACCGCACAACAGTTTTCTAATAAATATTTGAATTTAAACAAAACCTTCTAGTGAACTGGCAAAAGGCTTGGTTGGCAGAGCAGGCTGTGTAGATTAAAATAACGCATACTTATAACCATCAATGGCTGTGTGTTAGTAGATCAACGCTAAATTATTGCTCGCATAAATATTCATAAGCATTTAGATGTGGTTTATTCATCTACGCCCTCAAGTATGCTACGATTTATTTACTTGGCTTCTAAAATATGAGTGTAGCAAGAAAATAAATATTACCGAAGTACAAAAAGTAAAATTAAAGGGAGTAAGCATTTAATAGACGCTGATCAATGGGCCAATGGTATAAATTTTAATTTTTGCAAAAAAAGTAGACCGCCAGCAGCCAGTCAAGTAATAAATTAGACGGAAAGTTATACTTTTGCGGCAGCTGTGAAACTGAATTTACTTAATTTCCGATTATAATTGCATAGTTTATGGAAATTTTGAAAAAAACAAAAAAATTTGAAAAATAATTGAAATTACTGAAAACTAAAAACAAATATTACAAAAAAATGCAATTAAAAAAGAAACAATTCAAATAATAATCAAAAATCTATTAAAAAAGAAATATTTGAAAAATAATTGAAATTTTTGAATATTAAAATAAAAATATTTCTCAAAACAAAAAGTTGCAATTTAAAAAAGACAATTCAAATAATAATTAAAAACAAAAAACAAAACTTTATTTATATCAAAAAAAAATGTTTATCTTTGAAAATATTTTTAGAAATTTTTGAACAAAAAAATTATTTGGAAAATAACTGAAAATTTTGAAAATAAAAAAAATATTTTTCAAAACAACAAGTTGCAATTAAAAAAAAAACAATTAAAATACTAACCTAAAAATTTGTTTCAAAAAAATCGAAATTTTGTAAAATTAAATTAAACATAAAACTATTTGTCAAAAAATTTTGGAATTTTTGAAAAGCAACAAACAAAACTTAATTACTTTCAAAAAAAATTTTAATGTTTTGAAAATTAAAAAAAATATACATATATTTCTCAAAATAAAAAATTATATTTAATAAAAACAATTAAAATAACAACCAAAAAAATTATTTGATAAAAAATCGAAGTTTTTGAATATTAAAAATAAAACTATTTGAAACAAAATTTTAGACTTTTTGAGGAGCAACAAATCAATTTTAATTAGTTTCAAAAAAACTTTATTGTTTGAAATATTTTCAGAAATTTTTGAAAAGATTTTGAAATTTCTTGTTTTTTTAATGATTTTGAAAGCAAATGTTGTTCAAATTGTTATAATTTTCAAAAAAACAAGAAAAAATCTACCTTTACTTTCAATCTAATCAAAATAAAATTTTCCTTTACAAAACTTATTTTCCAACCAATATTCTGCAAATCACGAAAATTTCACATTCAGAAATACAAAAATTCTGCGTAAATGTGCTCAAATCACTTATTTAGCCAGTAAGTAAGTATTTTTGATTTACCAAATTCGTTTCATTATTTTTCCAGCATGAAATTGCATGCCAATATGAAGGTCAAATGCAGTTTATTACAGCATTTGTAGGCTACAACAACACATAGGCAGGCGTAGGCTACAACAAAATTAGCTATTACTACACACGCCTAGGCTTTGCAATGCTATACTACAAAATATTTTCTTATAGCAACTTCTTACATTGCATCTAAGCAAATATGCGCCTGTGGATATGCAACGAATTCAGCATACATCTATTTTAAAGCTACAAAATAGCTGCTATTAGTGCTACTTTGCTTGCCTTACAACTGTGGGTAGCTTAAGTAATATGCTTAAATGTTTACCACTACATACAGCGGCAAGCTAATACACACACACACACACTGTATACGCAGTGGCTGCATGCAATTATTGACGGCAATCCTAATGAGTTTTTGCCAATTTCGAATTGAAAATTACGAAACCCAAAGCAAATGTGTTGCTTGCAATAAAACAATTTCAAAATTTCGAGTTTACTTGCAAGTAAATCAACAAAAATGTGAAAAAGAAACCAGAAAAGCAGTTCAGTTGATGAGGTTCAAAATTACTTTATTTATTTTTATTTTGTGGCATGCAACATGCATGTCGATTAAGCTGACTAGTTTCATAGACGTTGGTAAGCAAAGTGCTCAGTGCACTTTCTGTAAGACTAATGCACACCAACACACACTTAGACACGCATACGTGCATAACTAGAAGTATTAGAGGAATACTTAGTTGATTATGTTTACAGTAGCCTTTACCAAATCCGAAATCAAATTTGAAATTCTAAATTGAAATGCTCACAAATATCTGCAATTGAATATTGGAAATGCAGGCAAAGAAAAAAAAAAAAAAACTACAACATTTCTGGGAGACATAAATACAGAAGTTTGCTTTACCAACTTTACTAGAAATGCCAATGAATTAATAAAGAACATGGATTGCATTGAGACAAAAGAATCTTACAGTTTCCGAAATCGAAAATAAAATTTTGACAATGCAATAAGAGGGCGAATGAGAGCCCAAGCGATTAAGAGTGAGATAATTTAAGGGATTATACGCACTCACCCAAGGCAGAATAAATCTAACTTCTTCGTAAATTTTTTATTAAAAAGCATTTTACTGAAAAAATAATTACAAATAATTAGAATTTTGTAGAATTTAATATAAAAAAAAAACGAAATGTAATTAATTTTTAAAAATTTTGAAACCCCTTAAAACCGCAGCCGATTGCCTAGAGGATCTCTGA
Organism: Bactrocera tryoni; assembly: GCF_016617805.1. NCBI lineage: Eukaryota > Metazoa > Arthropoda > Insecta > Diptera > Tephritidae > Bactrocera > Bactrocera tryoni. The sequence goes on along the minus strand of NC_052502.1, from coordinate 74,915,686 downwards.
AAGAAGGTGTTAGGCGAAGAGGAATACTTTTTTGCACAAAAATACCTCAAATCCGAAAATAAAAAAAAATATCACAAAAGCTGAGTACAGACAATGATGACAGGACTAGTAAAAATTTTAATTTTTACCAAAATTTGTATAAAAAACTGCAACTTGATCGCTCAAATATGACTGGAAGCACTTTCCTAACAGAAAAAACCACAAAAAACTCAATCATTCATTACAAGCCGCTTTGATCTCACTAAGGACTCACAAACATCCACACACACACACACCTCTAACATTAAGCCCAAACGTCCAAATTAACAAAAACGCCAATCTAACAACAACAATTGCGCGCACAAAAGTAATCAAGAGCGCGCCACAAATCGCAAAGAAATCTATAAAATCAAGCAAAGAGTCGGAGTAAAAAAATCTGCTTACCAGCCTACAATCAGCCGGGTAATGTCAGTAAAACTGCCAAGCGACCAGTCAAAGGGAAGGCCACAGCCACAGTTCCAAGCAACAAAACAGCAAAAACTCTACACACACCCAGCAACGACACAGAGACTTAGCGGAAAGCATAAAAGTCACCGAAAAATATGCTTTTAATCTGAGATGAAAGCGTGCAGGCACGCAAGCACCATTATACACGCATAATCTATTTTGTGTGTGTGTGTGCTATCAATCATCATACCCAGTAAGAATTTGGAAATGTTATTTTTTTATTTTTTTTTTATCTCATCAGCGACTAACAGAAATATTTGATATTCTACGAATTTTTCGAAAACAACACTTACATAACGGTTTATTGCCAATATGGCTGGTGCTTACATAAGTCAAAGAATTGTGCTGAAATTGGGTTTGGTCTCATATTTTGAGCAATATTTTTATATATCAAAAATTAGAAAAGATTCATCAAAAATTACACACACCTGCCATATAACGGTTTTATTTTTCGTAGTCGGGGAAGGTAAAATTTAAGACTATGGCTTCCATATAGGATTCTGGCCGATTTATTAACCATAGCAAAAGTTATTAACTAAAATCTCTTGGAAATCTCAACCCTTCAATAAAGAACGGTTTATTCAAATATGGGTCAATTTCATAATATGAAACGGAAATTCAGTTTTGAGGAGCACATTTGCGTCCAAAAAAACCAATAACATAGAAAACGATCCTATCAGTCAGATAACGGTTTTTGAAAATATACGCTAAAAAGTGCAAATATAGAGTTATCGAGCTGAAATTGAGTTCTGTCGAGTATTATGATTAAAGCTCTCATCTGCTGGAAAATTGCAAAATCTGCTTCAAAACTACGCCTACCTGCCATATAAACTTAAGTTTCTCGCAGGGATGGTGCACGTAGATGAGAAGATATGAGCTCGAAATTTAAATCCGTCGACTTTTTTGTTCAACACATTGTACTATTCAAAAATGGAAGCGCTCGCTTAAAAATGAAGAAAATTTTTTTAGCGATTTTTTTTGGCCGCAAATGTCATACATTTAGTTCTTGAGCATGTGAAATACACATTCCAAAAGTAAGCTGCCTCCAAATAGCTTAAAGTTTTCACACTGCAAATTTTTTAGCAAAAATTTCCTACTGGGTTGTCAACACATAGGCGCACAGCGCCCATAAGTATGCACTGAATTTTTGACAGCGCGTAAAAACATCAAAAAGCAAAGTGAAAGCAAACAGCCGACAGCTATCAAGTGTGGTGGGGAGCGGATATAGCGGAAGGGCCGCCAAATGAAAGTCAAAGGCAGCAGGAAGAAAGCCAGGCAGCCGCAGACTGTTAGGGCTTGAAACAGTGGTTGTATGTTGTTGCTGCTGTGTGAAAATTTGCGAATTTGCGTTACGTTGGCACATGAAAAGATTTCACTTAAGCGCATTTTCTGGTAATGTAAACACCAAGCGGCAGCGCTGCCGCATGCACAAAAACAACAAATAACAAAAACCAAAAAGCCAGCGGAGCGGGAGACTGAAAGCAAAGTCAGTCATTCGCAATCAGCAACGCTGAATCGCATTCGCATTTTCGCTTCATTATCGCTGGCAACGTCATTGACATATTTACGCTGACGTGGCCGACAGCATCTCAACGGCGTATAGACACGGCACGCCCTTTACCACCCACCCTATACCGCGCTCATCCTTAGACGCGCATTATCCTGCGTGCTTCGAATTGCGGCTTCACGACCATGGCCGTTGGTCGGCTTAGTTCCACGCTCACTGTGCTCAGCTTAAGGTCAAGTCAACTTTATTTTCGCTTTTGATTGCTGTGGCATTAACTGCCTTACAACACCACTCCACATTGCCCACCCCCCTTCCGGCGGCGTGGACTTCATTACTCCAACATGTCGCTGGCTATATTTTTAATATTATTTTTCGTTTAAGTGCACATTTATGCTTTGCTCTCAGTTATACGCGTGAGCGTACTTGTGTGTGTGTAACCTCCTGCTGCCGGAGCTCATAAAATTTCGCCGGTGACATGAGAAGTCACTTAACTTCGCTGCGACGGCGCGTGATTATTATGCGCTGCTCTAATTATTTGAGGTGGCACGCAGGAATGCTTGTAGATTCTAAGGTAGTAAGGTGTCTCTAAAGTGCAAATGCGTGATGGATTGAGTTGGAATGTAATCGTTAATATTTTAGTGTTGATTTAGACAGTTAATTGTTGCTCGAAATATATGTGAGAGTTAATGAGTTATATTTCCAAGAAATAGAGAGGAGAATTTTCGCAGGCAAAAATATACGTAGATAAGTTAATGAGAAATTAAATTAATTACTTTTACTTACTACTATAAAGAATATTATAAAATATTGTCAGTAGAATATTTTAAAATACTCTGAATTTTTTTTAGCTCTTAAACATTTTTGACTACAAACAAATTATAAAAAATATATCTTTCTGAAAATTATAAATTTTATGCATAAACATTTTAATAATAAATTTTTATTTGAAGTCTACTTTTATATTTTTTATAAGAATTTTTAATAATTTTTTTAAGTATAAATAAATATATGATAATTTTAATTAAATCCTATACGATAGTAGTAGTAGTAAATTTTAAATTTTTTTAAAGTGGCATTTTTATTTTTTATAAATTTTTAAAATTTTTTTTTTTACATTTTCAATTTTATTTTTATTCTTATAAATTTTCAAAATTAATTTTTTATAAGTTCTAAAAAAATTGTTTTCCAAAATTTTCTTTTCTTCTTGATTATTATTTCCTTTATAGATTTTTCCAGTGTTTCAAAAAAAAATTTGTTGATAAATTTTCCAATTTTTTTTACTTAAAAAATTTTTAAAAATGTTTTTGTAAGTTCTAAAAAAATTGCTTTTCAAAAAATTTTCTTTTACTTTTGAAGACCAAATATAATGTTGTACAAATTATTTTCTAAGATTTTTTCTGAATATTACATATAAATTTGTTATAGTTTTTATTTAAATGTTGTGCAGTAGTAGTAGGACTAAAACACATTAAAAGAAAGCCAATTTCCAGTTTTTTTCTTCAATTTTTACAAATTTTTAATAAGTATTATTTTTTATAAGTATTAATTTTTTTTTTAATTGAAATATTTTTCAAATTTTTTTTGTTTGATTTTTCCAAAAATTGTTTTTATTTGATAAATTTTCCAAAATTGTTGTTATTTGATAAATTTCCAAAATTTTTTTATTTCATAAATTTTTAAAATTTTTTTTTTGAAAAAATGATCAATAATTAGTTAAATACCCAATATAATGTTATACAAATCATGTTTTAAATTTTATATTTAAAAAAAAGGTTTAGCAAAAAAAATTTGGAATTCATAAAAAATTTAAGAATAAATGTTCTGAATTTCTTAAATTTTATAGTATTAAAATAGAATAATTGGTATAAAAAGTTATAGCAAACAAATATATTTATATATAAAATTTAAGTTCATATTATTTTTTATTTATTTAGGTTTATTATATTTTTAGGCATATGTAAATGTTAAAATAATAATTATAACTTTTTATTTAATTTTTTTTGTAAGTTTATATCAAAAAAATTGATTCTGAAATCTTTACTTTTTAAAATAATTTAATCGTTTATGTATAAATATATTTATTAAATATTTTTAATTTTATTTTATATGATATTACACAAATTATGTGTTTTTTTTTGTTTTTTTTTTTTTTTTGTTTATACATAGATTTAAATATTCCATATACTTATGAAAAGTCAATTTCGACCCGTGCTAAAAAAAAGAACTGTTGGAACTAATAACATTAATTTTAGTATCAAATATTGCTATTAGTGTTTGATTCAAACATCTGAGAACTATTTTCTTAAATCTACACTGTTCCCAATTTTCGCTTGCATTCTTAAGTTTATAGATAAATATTTAAAATACCATGTGAAGTAATTAATAATTTATATATATCATAAGGTTTGTTGTAATTTTCAACACTTTAACAAAAAAGACGTACGGTAAAAGTTTACAATCTTGCTGATTTTCATAGCTTTAAAAACTATTTTAATAAAGCAACTTTTGCAACATTCACAAATCACGAAATTTTTTCTACTTTTTTGGAACAGATACAACAACGTTATATAAGTAAATTTATTCACATATAAACTATAAAATTTAATTTTATTTAACCTTTTAATCAAATATAAGTATAATTTTTCCTTCTTAAAGCTAATAACTAAGTATTAATATTAAAAATATACGAGAAGTTCAATTAGCTGCCATAAAGATACATTTCTCAACTAAGTTCAAATTTTTTATGAAAAAGAACAAAGTATTCCGAAATTTCATTATTAAATAGTTCCAACTGAGGATTTGAAGGAAAATTTTCAACTGAGGAAAAAGGAAAATCTACAAAACTCTTTTCTGAGAAAACTAACGTTTGAATCACATTGCACTCAAAATATTATACCTATATTTCCTGGTTTTTGTTTCAAGTCTAATAAAAGGTTTACCTGTGCCATTCTTTAAGCAATTTTTTATATTTAATATCTTCACTATTAACGACTCACTTACATTTATTACAAAAATGTATTTCTCACCTTACCCCTAACCTCAACCTAAGGAACCCCAACTCGCAATTAAATTACAATTTCTATGGCAAATACTTTAAAATTTATTTGCTTGCCAGTATCTTTGTTCCTTCACGCCTAACTGTATTGGCTGACCACTTACATGCACACAGCGGGCGTGAACTGCTCGCATCGACCATTGCGGGCGCATATTCATTTAAATATTATCAACCGGAAATCGCCAACCGCGCCAATAAAGTATCGCCTCACTGACCCCGGCCACGTTATACCCGCTGGCCGCTAAGCAGAAAATGAAAAATGATGCCAAAGCTAACGGAAATTGCGGTGTAGTTTAACAGTATATAAACAAGCGGCGGAGCGGAAGTGACAGTTGCAGGCGCAAAGGCACGCAAATGATTACGATTTTTCAAAGCAAAAAATAAATAAATATTACATACAAACAGGCGCATAGCAACAAACAAACACACACAACAATAACGAAAAGCCCAACAGTAGCAACAATGAAGTGAAAAACAAAGCGCACAAGTGACCCTTTCTCAGTGGCAGCACAATGGTCAATGGCCAATGGCATACAGTGCGTATACGCAACATGCACAAATATTTGCGTAGCTATGCATACGTGTGTGTGTGTGTATGTTTGAATGTGGGTACTCATGTGCTTATTTAGCGGCGCTCATGCTTGCATACGGATGTGTGCTCATGCTGTTTATTGTTCGCGCTAACATATGCTACAACAATAAGAACAACAAGGAAATTATTTTATTTTGCTTTTAATGTGACTTTTTTATTTGCCTTCCGTTTAAGCCAAAGCTAGCAAATTACTTTTTCATTGCGCGTAAATCGCAGTTAAATTATAATTTATTTTATTTGAACTTAAACGCTGTCTTTTATGGTCGTTTTGTGTGCGTGTGGAGTGTGAATTTGCATACATCTACATACAGTATAGGCTTTTTGCGGCTCATTGAGCTTTCATCTTTTCTAACTTTCATGAACAGGAAACTAAGCAGACTTGAAAAAGTTTTTAGGAAAAAATGGATTAGGAAAATAAAAAATATTAAATTTGAGAAAAAAACTAAAATACTTTTTTATATTTTTCGATGTTTCAGGTTTATTCGAGTTTTTTCATAAAACTTACTAAAAAAAATAATATATGAAAAGAAAATTTAAAAAAATTAAAAAAAATTAAATTTTTTAAAATTAAATTAATTAAAAAACAATCTTTTAATAAATATTAATAATTTTTATAATTTTTTTTTTATATTTTTTTTAAACTTTTTTGACAAAACAAACTCAAAACTAAATTACATGAAAATTTACAATAAAATTTTTTTTTAAACAAATTAAAAAATAAATTATCATATATGAAAATTTACAGTAATCTTTGAAAAGAAAAATAAAAGCCTGTTTATTTTCGTTGATTAATTTTTTTTAAATACAAAAAAAAATATTTGATAAATTTTAAAAAAATTTCTACATTTTTTTTAAATGCAAAAAAAATTTAAAAAAAATCATACAAAATCATAAAATTTTAAAATTTTTTTATCAATTTCTCAAATTTTTTTTATAAGTTTCCAAAAAAATTGTTCTACAAAAAATTTCTTATGCTAAATTTAAAGACCTAATATAATGTTATAATGATTATATTTTAAATTTTGCTGTATTTACATTTTTATAAAAACATTTAATTACAGAAAAAATTTTAAAAATCATAAAAAAATTCTGAGAATTCTGAACTTTCCATTTTTTTAATAATTTTATTTTTAAATAAATTTTATAGGATTTTGAAAAAAAAGATTTAAACGCTGCAAAATAACAAAAAACTATGCTTGATTTAACTCTGCACAATCACAACGCCTCCCCCCTTTTCATTGAACTTTGCTTTTTGTAAAGAAATTCCCTGCCACACAACCACGCAATGTGATTTATGTGCTCATAATAGTGTGTAAATGGCAACATGTGGCAAATTAAGTTTTGGATGTTGACTATGGCAACACTTTTGTACGCAGACTTTGTATATGTTGCAGCTACTTTCGTTGTTGCTTTTCATTTTGCTTGACCTAACTGCACTTAAATTGTGGCGCAAATGCCAACTTACAAAGTGATTTGTATTGCATGCAACATAGCATGCATACCGTGTTGCGAAATATTATTGTAAACAAATGTAGCTGGTGTGGCATGTGGCAAGCAATGAAGCGCATTGAAGTGTTTAAGTAAAAATGTTGCCGCTTGCAACGCACAGAGGGAAGGGCTTATGCACACAGTGGCAAGCACATAAATTTGCAGCAAATGTAATAGAGGATAGAAGTGGCACTTCAGCTGTGCAGTTGGTTGGCAAAGAGACTTTTCCTAAAATTTATTGCAGCAACATATTCAATTTGCATAAAAATCTTTCAGCTTTACTATAAATTTGATATGCGTAAAAGAGTTATGCAGCTAACGGAAATTATTTTTAACCCACAGTCGCCTGTGTAGCGGTCTCGAGTGTCATTTTTTGGCGCTTAAATGTAGTTAATCCAATTCTCACATTCATTGCCGTTAGCAAATCTTTTTCCAACTTGCATCACTCTCTACTCACTTTCGTTGATTTCGTGCCTTGTCGTTGTATACTTGCTACATACTTTCATTATTCTTGCAACCTCTTCATTATCTGCAACATCACATTGTTCCTTGTATCCCACCCCTCCTTGCTGTCGCCGCGTGCGACTCTTATTTTGCATAATAATTTCCTTACGGATTTCCGTTCACTGACAATACTATTGTTGCTGTCCAGGTATCTATTTCAATATTTGCTAATACTCTATTTGTATGTGCGTCATGTTGCCACATTTCGCTTGCAGCAAATGCTATTATATTTAATGGAGGGAAGAGTTTATCGCGGTTAGTCTACATATTAGTTTTGTATTGCATTTAGAGTCTTTTATGAAGAGATTTCTTAAATAATTCCACAGTATCGTTATGAGGTTGACATTGTTGCCAATTTTCACTTACACGAAAATTTAGCTACTGGAGTTAATATAGACATGACTGGAGTAAACAGTGCTTTTAGTGTTCGCTTCAAACAACTGAGTGAACATATACCTCAGACAATGATATACTTTTAATTTTCGCTGTTACCAATTTTCACTCACAATCCGCAATCTATAAATAAAAATTTACTCTGAGAAGCTGCGTATTATATAGTTATTTTTATTTGTAAAAAAACTAAATGAAAACTTACACAGTTGTCGATTTGCACACATTTTTATAACTTGAGCACCACATTTCACTTAAGGCCATATGTGATTTTATAACGAAATCAGATGGTGCAAAGACTATACTACTAAAATCGAGGTTTGTTATTAGTTATAGAATTCGAACAATACACTCCAGTCCATATGCTGCCAAATTTCACAATATTTTTTTAAAATAGTATACGTGTGGTTTAAGAGTTTTTAAATATTTTAAATACATTTTTAGAGTTTACAAATTATATAAACTTATTTCGTTTATTTAAACCACCAATATCCATAGCTGCCAATTTTCAGCTAATTTCTGGAGATCAAAGCTAATACATTTCTGAAATTTTTTACCAGCTAAATTTCTTCCGTACACAAAAAATTTCTCGTACTACTGAATTAAATCTACGTTGGCATGGCTTATGCATAATTACCAAGCTACAGTTTGCATATGCTTTCTTATAATTCCAGCTTTTTGCACTCATATACACAAGTATCGCTCAGCACAGCATCCAAGCTGACAGCAGTTGTAAGCTCATATAAACTTATTAAAATGATATTCGATATTACGACTCTACCAACGGCTGCATATTCCCAGCAGCAGTATCTATTTGTTATCTGCTGCTACTCATTGCTTAGATAGTATCTATGGAAAATATTTGTATATTACATTTCAGAGTGTGCTCCACTCCTCCAAATTGCTCATTTTCTTCGGTATTCCAGAAATTCTTCACATATTCTACCATCAGATATCAGTATTGCTTAATTTCGCAGATATCTACAACAATACATTTACACAATTGCCTCGTCATTTTATATCGAGCTCGCTAGTTCTTGGGAAAGATGCAAGATAAAAGAAAAAACTAATTTCACTACGCTTTGAGCTATGCAAAGCTGTAGCAATATTAGAGATTTAAGCAGGAAAAGTAAAACAGAATTTGAAGTGCTGTATGTTGGCTTATTTGTACATTAATATTTGCTTAGGATAGGTTGTGAGCCTAAAAGTTGGCAAACTTCAGCGAAATATATGAAATTGAAGAGTTGTTTGCATGTATATAAAATCTATAATGGTCTTATGGAATCAAGCACATGTGAAGTAGTTCAAAGGCTACAACATGCCCCGAAAAGTATGTAAACATTTAAGAAAAGGATTTAATTTAACAAAATTCTCGTTTCACATGTTTAAATAGTCAAAAAGTTTCGAATGTCAATATTATATATACATATATTGCTTTATAGTTTGCCTTGAAGTAGGTAAGTCTTGCCAGGAACATTGTGAAAGAAAATTATGAAATGAAAAAATTAGAAGATTAAAAATTTCGGGAAGAAACTAATGAAATACTTCGAGCATTAAAAATGAATTTTATTTTCTACTGAATTTAGTATTAGTTTTTATTAATTTTTTTAATATTTGCACCTAAAACTATGCCAATGTTTATATTGATATGGCTCAGCAATACACTTTGTAACTTAAACTTGCAGTTGTGTGCTTAATATAAGTTGTGGGGTTAATTTTTTAGAAGACTTTGGTAAAAAGCCAAAAAGTATGCAATAAAAACGCATTGTTAAGTATTTAAAAGAAAATTTTGCAAAATTTGGGCGGCTTATTGAGATTTGAAAGCAATTTAGAATTTATATGAAAGTAGATTATGGTACATCGCCTAAAAGTATGCTTTAGTGAACGTATATTGAAGGATTAAAAACTCTTCATGCTTAATTTTGACAACTTATTGAGATTTGAAAGTATTTTGGAAGTTTTTACTTAAAAAAATTTATTATGCCTAAAAGTATGCTACGATTTTTTTAAATACCATTAAATAAAAGTTCGTTTCGTGAACTTTTCACCGCCTTAAAATTACAATGAATTTGCAATTTATGAATAACTTAGCTAAAACCTACGCTACTTCCAGCTTACGCCTACATAAGCACCATAAATACATATTCGGCTGATAAATTACAATTACGAACTTCTTGTACAAGTAATAGGACACTTCGGCACTAGCTTTCAGCCTGCTTTGTAATTTCGTCTATATAGATATTTCGGACATCTTCGGCGTGTGCCCACGTGCATGAAATATGAGTTGGTGGCAACAGCCTATAATTATGCTGTACATTTTCAGGTGCACAAATGCACATAAACGTCAAACATCAACAGCTAATTAGTTTATCAAACGAAATTATGCATAAATTATGCGTACTGAGCAAGCGGAATTCGCATTAACACGCTCCGAATGTAATGCAAAGACACGCACGTAGCAATGGTGGTATTCACTGAGGTGATAGAGTGCGTTGGCCGTGAGCCAATACTTGCTAAAGTACAACATAGCTTAAATTTGACGGTTTTTTGACATATTGTGGCATATATTTTGAAGTCGACGTGGCACTGGTAAATTTTCGACTCATTTCGAATTGTGCCACAAACTTTCACCCTCCTTCACAGGCAAAACGAATACCCTTTTTGTAGCTTTCTGCGCGCTCTGCAGCACTGCTTTGCTTTTTCACAAGTTTTAATTAATTTTGCGGCTGTATAACGGTATCTAACAACGCCAGTGTTTTCGTTGCGTTTTGATATTTTAATATGACAACGTAATTGGCAGCTGTCAGCAAACATCACAGCTCGCCCCGCTAACAGCATACCAAACAATAGCCAACTAAAAGACAGCTCAAATTACACGCGGCGGCACTTGAGCGTCAACCACCAAGAGGGCAACTCGTCCAGTGCGCGCCTGTGTGCCTTTGTCACAGTCATTAACTTGAAGTTGTTGCAAGCAATTGCTCAGTGGTCGGCATGTTAATTGTGTTGCAACAGCGTAGGTCTCTAAACGTGCTTCAGCTCTTAACTCCATTCGACGGACGCCCTACAGTATGCTACAGCCATACTGGCATATTGCCTAGTTAGTCTTAGTTTGAAGCGCGCGCTGCACCTCAACAGGCTGCAACCTTGCAAGCAATGCGCGTGTAATGCATTACATAACTGCTTGCAACAGGCGCAACAATAGCAATAACAAGCTGTTAGAAACGCACAGCAACTTGAGAGCACATTTTCGTCGTCGTCGTGAAGTATTCATTCGGCAAACTGGCGGCCAGACACTTGCTGCTCTTGCTGTTGTGGAAACAAGGTGCTTGTCGCACCGAGGGGAACGGTGATTAAAGCGCATTGTACTAAGTCAACTAGTTTGTCTCGTTAAAGGGCAGTAGGCTGACGCAGCGGTCACAGACGTGTAGAAGTCTGCTGGCCGTCCTAGACACTACGTGCTTTGGATTTATTTAGCTTCGGTGGGCTGGCCAGACTCGATGCAAGACACACACCGAGTTCTAAGCTTTTGTTAACACTGCTGCTTTGGTGAAGCGCCGCGACGCCCGCTGCTCATCATTTTCAATATAAATGTATATGTAGCTTCACCGTCTTTATCGCGAAGTGCTTTTTTAACATTCGCTAGACACCAGATGGCGCAGACAGCTGTCTCTATTAGACCATGGTGCAGAAAAAGAAACAAGGCACACGTCGGACGGTCTTGATTCTGTTTTTTTTATATGTCAATAATTAAAGCTCTTCATACTGTCAAGATTTTAACATCAAACGCTAATCGTTTAGGAAGGTGTAGGCCAGTAGTGCACCTTTCTTGAGGATTTCTTTTATGCTCGAAATGCTCTTTCGCTCCACAAAAGTTATCTTGTGGACTTCTTTTATATCTCAAAGTACAAAAACATAGGAATTGAAGGGATATTTCTGTTTCTTCTAACTTTTTACGCCAGTTAGCAGTTTAAATGAGCTTGCACTCTGTCCTTGAGGACCTTTAGCGATGGATATTAATTTAAGCATTTTTCGATCTTCTTTATATTCAAATATGTTTCCTGTCCCAAAAATCTGTCTTTCAGACTTCTTGTATACTCCAAAACTTAACAGCTTAGGAATCGAGCTTTTTCTGTCACATTTAACTTTTTATCCCAATTTAGCAGATGAAATGATCAATATATGTATGTCAGAGTTTTTGCTGTTCATGAAAGCTTTCTTCTGGATATTTTTTTATGCCTTACGGTAAAAAAGCTTGGTTCTAGAAGAGTTTTTCTGTTTCTTCTATTTTTTTCCCACAATTAGCAGTCCAGCTGATATTTTATCAAGCTTGCTTTTGGATTTCTTTTATGCTAAAAAACAAAAGCTTAGTAAGTTAGGAACATTTTCTGTTCCCTCTAACTTGTTTCCACAATTAGCAGACCAATTGATATTGGATTATCTCCTTGAGGGTTTCTAGAGATGAAAGTTAATTTACGAAAGCTTTCTTTCAGACTTCAGACAAACATGAAAGCTTAGTAATATACAAGCTTCTTCTATTCAACCTTCTAAGTACACATTTATGCTGCAGACTCCATAATTTTCTTCTACCCTCAACTAAAAATTTACTCTTTTGATTTGCAGCTTGCCACTTTTATATTTTACTCCCCATTTGTTCCCTTGGAGCTGCTTTTTTGACTTGTTTTCGTTGGATTACTTTAAACGCTTGTCTCACTTAGCTGCTTAACTCAATCTCGCTCGCTTTCCACTAGCTCATTCCGTTTTTTATGCCATACCACAATGTCTGCTACAAGCTTTTTTTTATTTGCGCCTTCCGCCCGTTCCGTCGCTCATCATGCCATTCATCTCTTTAAATCCTTAACCGCAGAATCCACTCAATCGCATTCAACCACTATTTGTTTCGCCGTCCGTCGCTGACATTGACACACTAAGCTCCGCCAGTCGTACGGACATACGGACAGCGAAGTAAACGGACCAGTTGGTTGGCTGGATGGACAACTGCTTTCGCCAGCAAAGCTGCATTACTCAACTTGCAACAACACACAACCAAGCCGGTCTAGCAAGCAGGGTCACGTCTATGTGAGTGTGTTTATATACACGCTCTCGGCGGAAATTTAAAGTAATACTCAGGAAATTGAATTATGTGGATTGTTGTTACGCGTGAGCGTGAGAAAATTTGCCCGGCCAAGAAACAACGTTTGGAGCAAAAGAAATTATAAAACCCATATTTAAAATAAGTGCGACAGAGTTTTTTTATAAAGTGCTTAAAAGCTTAACTATATTGGAGCGCCTTAAAGTATGCATTACATATCAAGTTACATAGGAACAACCTGAAACACAAGTGTGACTGAAAGCTACACTTACATGCTGCATAAATGTATATTTGTGTATTTGAAAGTTAAAAAAATGTACGCCGCAAAGTATGCAATTTTTCAAGTACTTATGCTATCAAAAATATTAAAAAATGTTTACTGTTAGTATTGAAAATTATGAGGATTCGAGCAGTTTAGTTACTGCACTTACAACAATGCATTTTCATTAAAGCCCAAGGCTACATGCTCTCACATAAAACAGTTTACTGCCCACTTTTAGGGGCACAATCTATGTAAATATGTAAAATTCGCATATTATTTAATTTTCGAGCTATAAATAAGAGTACGCATTTCAAATGCTGTATTTTATAAATAAGTTTCAAAATTTTTGAATAGCATTGCCTAAAGGTAGGCAATATTTTAATAATAGATTCCAACTGCTTTAAAAGGTATTATAACAACACAATCTATACTTTACGTGCACTTTTCCTGCTTAATCGAAACTAACAAATCAGATATTTTTTAAATTAATTTAATTTTTAGTATATCTTCAGGCACAGCACCAAAACCACTTCACTTTTATTGCAACAGCTCGTTATAATTAGCTGTAATTTAGTATAGGTAATTTAATTAAATAGTAAATACCTCGCTGCTACACGTGTAACCAGATTGACCAAAAGTTTGCATGCAACTCGTAAAAGTATGCTATAAAATTGTATAAAACTGATTTGTCTCAGTTGCAAAGTACACAAATCATTGCTTTCAGTTATTATTACAAATAGTAGAGAACAGTGAAAGTAGTTTGGATTTTTCACGGAAATTCATTGCTGTTGCTGCTAAAAGTATGCAACACCTTTTTTAATGCTTGGAATTTAGAGTTTTTTCAGCGTCTATTCAATACGACTTTTTAGTTACTTTGCAATACTGGCTTTCGGCAAAAAAGTTTTAACATAGAACTGCTTGTTATCACTTCACTGAAGCAACTAAAAGTATGCAATAGAAAAATTTTCTATAGATAGCATATAATAGATAAATATTTTTTTTTACTCGTGTCGAAATTACTGAAAAATTTACATAAAATAAACGCGAAATTCATGTTAAGAAATGTGTAGTGCATTCATAAAATTTCTGGAATTAAATTTTAAAGTTTCTAATAACAAAAGGTCCGGGCTGTAGAATTCTGCAAAATGTAAATTCGTATAGTTGATAAATAAATATTTACTGAAATTTAAAGCTATGTTGATCTGTATAATGGTTGGATGTTTCAAAGTTATAAGAATATCGCCCAAAAGTATGCAGTGAAATTCATATTTGCAATAGTTCGTCCAAATGTTATGAGTTTTCGTAAATAATGGCCAAATGCTTCAAAGTTATGAAATTTAGCCTAAAAATATGCAGTGAAAATATTATATTTGCAATATTTCTGCCAAATTATGTAAGTTTTCGCGTAAATGACAGCTACATTGCAAGTAAAGCTTATTGACACCTAAAAATAGGCCTTAAAATATCTAACTTTTCCTTTTTATTACCGAAATGGAGCTCTTCAATGCAAATTTAACACATTTTCATTTTTTAACATTTTCCGATATTAAACGAAGAAAAAAACACAATGCCTGACTTCAAAAACTTCCGCTAACATTTCGCGCCAACTTTCAACATTGTCAGCACGGAAATTATAACAAGCATGTCCATGGTTAAACATGCCTCAGAATTGTGGTTGCTTTATTCATAATGTTTATCATTTCTTCCACAATTTTTTCTCATCTCTTCTGCATTCGTTAATGGACAGCAAATTATCATTTTGCTCCAGTTGACGAGCGAAAGTAAATGTTGGTATATACACTAACCTGCAACACATAGCAAGCGCCTTGAATTATACTTCCTTGCGCATAACCTCAACGCGTCCTCACAGCACACATACGCACACAGCGTTGCTGAAAATCACTTGAAACCTCAGCGACGGCCAAGGCAACTACCACCGCCACCGCTGCCAAGTGAGACTGGCTGTTGGCTTGACTGCATTTCTGAAGCATAATGAGTAGACGCCCTTTTGTATGCTTCTTTTCATGCTTAGCTACACATGCGAGTGCGCGCATAACGGTGCGCGCCTGTGTGTGTACATGTGCGTGTGTTTGTATAAGTAGGCTAAAATAACCGCACACATTGAAGCGAAATGGTGAACAAAAGCGCGCAGAAGGGTCTTTTCTAAAGCGCGCCAGCCGCATAAATACTCTTCGTTAGCCTACTTCACGGCGCGGCGCATTTAAGTTGGATACCTCAGTTCCGCAGTTGGCATTTTCGATTTATTTTTACTTTTATGTGCGCAAGTGGCGCGCGGGGCAAAATATGCGTACTTATACCATTTATACAAATTATATTAAATCAAATATGTTGAATTGTGTGCAGAGCGGGCTTTGTTCCCATACAATATTCAATTGTATGTGTGTTGATGTCTGCTGGCATTTGTTCTAATTTCTCAGCAGCAACCTGTTGTTTGTATTGAACGCGGTTTGAATTGGCTCATGAAGGGTGGATACTTATGCATAAGGGTGGGGCGAGATAACTGTGCTGCTTGACGAACGAGCCAGGCGAGCGTGAATACTTTAAATTTATTTAAAGCTTATTTATGGGCGTTTATAAATTTGATGGAAATTTTGGGTATAAAACACGGAAAATGTTTAAATTCTCAGAGCAAAATAATTAATAAATATTCAAAGCAGCAGAATGAGTTTTTAGTTTGTGAAAAATGTGTAGCATATTTCTAGGATGCTAAGGTTAAATTTTAACAATATTCAAAATAAAATTCTTACAAATCACAATTTTAGATCCTGTAAAAAATCTAAAATCGTACATGAAATTACTAAAAATTTAATTTAAAAAATTAATTAAAAACTAAATTAAAAAATGTATAGTTAAGTAAAAAAAATTTATTAATGTTATAAATATAATTATAAAATTACTTTGCTAAATAACATTTCAAACTATATTATAAAAAATTTATTTAAAAAAAATATTAATTAATTAAAATTTAATAAAAAACATTACTTAATAAAAATTTAAAAAAAAATATATGAATTAGTTATAAAATTATTTTCGCAAATTTAACTTCAAACTCTTTCACAAAAATTAATTAAAAGATAACACTAAAAAGTGAATTTGCTAAACTTTGATATCAAGTAGAAGTATAAGATTTACTTAACAATATTTTAAAACAAATTATTTTTTCAGGAACATCGAAGTCTGAAAATTTAAAATTTCAAATCAAAGTGCTTTTAAATCTTTTTAAAATTTAAAATAATTTTTAGTAACTAAACAATAAAATAAAGTATAAAGATTTATAAAGAACAACTATAAAATTAAAAAAAAATAGTTTACTTTAATCGAAGTAATATTTTTTTTTATTTCATTAATTTTTTTATTAAATTAAATATAATAATTATTTTTTTATTTTGAACACTTACGAACTTTTTCCGATATTACTGAAAAATTTTGCTTAATAACTTTTGTTAATTAATTAATTAACTTTAAAATTTTAATTATTAAAAGTTTTAATTAAAATTTGTTTTTCAGTTTGTTTTTAAATTAAATTTTTGTTATAGTTGCTTATTTTTTCTTAATTGATTTTTTCTATTTAGTTAACTGAGTTTTCAAAGTAAATTTTTAGATCGGAATTTTTAAAAAATATTAATTAATTAATTTTTTAATTAAATTTTAATTAAAATTAGTTATTTTTTCTAAATTGAATGTTTCTATTTTTTTTGAATATCATATTTTTATTTTAATCTTGCCAATAATAATTAATTTAAAAATTTGAATTAATTAAAGTTTTAATTAAAATTTTTGTATTTAATTTCTTAATAAAATTTTTATTATAATTAATTATTTTTTCTAAATTGATTTTTTCTCTTTAATTAACTAATTTTTAACTTCATTATCTTATTTTATTTTATTTTTTTAATTTTGCGAAAGAATTTTAACTTAATTATTAATTTCTAGAATTTTAATAAATTAAAGTTTTAATTCTAGTTTCGGTATTTTCATTAAATTGCAATTATTTATAATTAATTATTTTTAGCTAACTAATTTTTTAATCTTAATCTTTTTATTATAAATTATTGTTTTCATTTAACGAAAGAGTGTGTTTACCATTATTTTTATTATTATTAAAAAAAAATCAATTTTCAATTTCTAAAAAATACGTTTGTATATCATTTTATTTTTGAAATAATTTTTTGCTTAAAATTTAATATTTAATATTTTTTAAATTTTTGGAAATCATTTGCAGAAATATGGTACCTACATATTTGTTTATTTATTTATTATTATAAATATTTAAAAAAAAATAACTTGAAGTTTGATTAGAAATACAAAAAATACTTTTCGGGTATTAGATTATTATCATTATTATTATTATAATTATTGTTATTATTATTATTATTAAACATGTATTAAATGAAATATAAAACAAAACTTTTTAAAATAGCAAACCAAATTTTTTTTAAATTAAATCTTTAATATAATTATTTATTTTTTCTGAGTTGAATTTTTCTATTTTATGAGCTAATTTTCAATTTTATTTTTTTATTTAATTTTGCATTTTAATTAATTAATTTTTCGTTTATAACATTATAATTAATTAAAGTTTTAATCAATTTTTTTTTTGATATTAACTAATTTAATTCTTCTGTTTAATTAACTTTTTTTTTCAATATCATTTTTTTTAAATTTTTTTATTAACATTTTTCAATTAATTTTTTTCTGAAAAAAAATTTAAATTGAAATCTCAATATATTTCTTGATAGCAGTTTTTGCACCCTTACAAATTGCGCAGTGTGTTTATAAGCTATATACAAGCTAGGGATATGCAGAAAAAAATGCATTTAGATAAGTATATTAAAAACAAGATTCTGAAAAAATATAGAAACGTATATTTATAAATACACAATTATATAAGAAATAAGTTATTTTAAAAAGATAATGACATAAGCAATTTAAGAGAAATATTTCTTAAAACCCCTATAATTTATACTTATCTACGCATGCATATTTGTATTGAAAATTATGAAATCCAAAAATCCACTGTACAGCCCCACCATACCCAACTATATATATATTATTGAACGCTGTGTAACTTTTTTTAGTGTACCCTCCTTTTAACCATATTATATGATTTTTGAAGAAAATATGAATTTAAATCAAAATTGTGTTCCCCTCGTAATTTTTTGTCAATTTTCTTTTCTTTTTTCCAGTTTCTCTGTGTGTAGTAGCCAACCAACTCCAAAAAAAAATAGAATAAAAAAAATATATATCCACCAAGCTAACTCAAACTATCCACATACCCATTCAAAACCCACAAATCAAATATTATATCGAACCCTACATGTGTTTGTGTGTATGTGTGTTTTATATGTGAAAAGCGGTAGCATTGAACCCTTGTACGCCAACTATAACTACAACAACTAAACAACAACAAGCAGCAAAAGAAACCGGCTGCCAACACAACAACAGCGTTCGGCTTGACACAACAAAAGGTATACATTTTCAGCTAGTCGGAAACCCACAAATAAGCGCTTTTGAATTTGCTTTGCTTTGGCTTTTTGAGTCGCTTGTCGTTTGTTTTGTTGCCACCGCAAGTTAAGTGAAATAAATCAGTCAAAATTAGTCCGCGTTGTCAACCGACGTTGCTGTCGCTGTCGCCATCATCACCGTTGTCGCCGTTGTCATCGCCGACGCCACAACTATGCGCCATGTCAAAACTTCGGCATTACAGGTCCATAGATCAGCCCTGCGCCACGACCAACATACGCAAAAAGTTAGTCAGACTATTTGAAGTCAGTAAATTTCAAATCTTCAACAACTTTTCTGGCATTCATATAGTTTTATTTATTTATATAAAATGTAATATATTATATTAATATAATTTTATTCATTTTGCACTCTACTGCAGTCGCTAAACTTTCGCTAAACTTCTCAGCTTTGCTATAAATTTTGCTCGAAAAAGCTTGGTAAAGCACTTTTGTATATTTCCTAAGAAGCTTTTCAGAGCCTTTTGTCTTTTTAACCTAAGCTTACACAAATCTTTGCTATGCTTTTGCTTGCTGTACTCGTACATATATTTCCGCTCTTTGTTTGACTTCTTTTGTATATATAGGCTGTATTATAGCGCTTGTGCCATATAATTCTAATTATAAATTATAGTTTAACTTTTCATTTGAATTAGTTTTAGAAAACTTTTTTCTCATTGAAATAAACCTGCTGCTATAAACAAATTTTCTTAAGAGCTTTTAACTATAACTAATACAATACTAACTATTCAACTAACTATTTGCTATAAATTTCACTATAAGAATTATATTTATGGAAGGGAACTATAAAATGTTTGTTCTTGTAGTAGTTTACTTAGCATCTTTACTTATTATTTTGGAAACATTTATATCTATATGTCATACGGAGAAATCAAAATTTTTGTGGTTGTGAACTTTGCTAAGAAGTTTTATTATCTAAGTTCCAAACCAAGAATGTAAATTATTGGACTTCTTATAAAAACATAGTATATAACCACAGCAATGACAAAATGGTTCCTAATTTTAAGGATTCCGCGTCTTCAGATAGGATTATATCTTATTGAAGCAATTGTTGCTTTACCTATTTTCATTAAGTCCAGTTGCTCCAGTGGAGAAAGTTATCGGTAAAGAGCAAACAAAAGTTATGGCACAACAAATTTTAGATACAAATTTGGGGGCTCTGATAGATGGCTCAAATCAGGAAGTAATAGTGAATATTACTGTGGTTTAAATATTTCAATCAAAACGGCTTAAGGACCAATAAATGCGGAAATTCGAACACGAATTCTTAATCCAAAAAGTTTGGTTCTTAATGGGCGCATATTTTTTTACCTAAAAATTGGAAGCAGAACCCTAAAGTGTTTTAAGTTTCGGTTAGTCATTCGATAGCGATTTGTTTGTTGGCTCGTTATAGGGCTTCTTTTACATGATAAATCTTCAAAAAGCAGATTAGAATGTATATTTTTATAAAAAAAGATTTTCGCAGTCGAGAGACAGAGCTTCGTCCTAACAAACCCAAAAGTATTTACTTCGGAACAAGAAGATCAATTTGATATTCGAGAGACAGAGCTTCTTCCTAACAAACCCAAAGGTTTTTGCATCGAAACAACTAGATATCAGCAATTGGACAGTCAAAAGACAAGCCCAAAGGTATTTACATCGCAAAAGGAAGATATCATCGACTTCTACAACTAGAGAAGACTGGTAGACAAGTAGAGTTCCGTCCTAACAAACCCAATGGTTTTCGAAACAAGAAAATATCATCAATAGTACAGTCCTTATATGATTTTCTTCAGCAACTATCAAAGTATTTCGGACCTAGTTAAACTCAAGAATTAGACTCACTCCTCTTACTATAAGCACAAGCTGCATGTTGCCTCGGTTTATGTGTCTTTCAACATTTTCCAACTTTCAATAATTTTTTATATATTTTAAATGTAGTCTTTGAAAGTTTCTCCAAAAACTCTTACATAAATTTAAAGTTTTCGCAAAAAATTATAAAAACAAATCATATTTTCAAACTTTTCTATTTTCTCGATAAATAATTTTTTGCCTACTTATTAATCACTTTTCGATAAATATATTCGATTTAAATTATTATTTTAATATTCAAATTTATATATAAACTTTTATAGTCTTTCTTCAAACTTACCATACTCATATAAAGCGCATGGACTGCCTTTCAAAACGTCATCCTAAAATAAAAAAGAAAAAAAGTTTTAGCCTAAAAGAATTTCATATTCGTAGAACTAAAAAATAAAACAATTGCATGCTTTTGACTACCTGAATCATTTGAAAGTAATACACTAAAATAATATGTTCTTCGACTAATTTTGCTATTTTCTATGTAAATATATTTACACTCAAACAAACACGATTTTACCAAGCACTTCTTCTTCTTTGAAATTATACAAATCTCGCTATGGTTACCGTTTCAGGACCATGACAGCGATATGCTTTGTCTGCAACCTGCCAATTTTGTCGCACCAGGTGGGCCTGGTGTGGCAGGGTGGCAATGGCTGGGACGATATGGTCAGAGAGCAGGTGAGTAATAGTAGACAACGCGCTAGAATACTTTACATTTCTCTTTAAATTTGCATGCCACACGCACTTTCAGCTGGAGGAGTCTACCATACGACAGCGTTTGGGTGGTCGACGCGACTCTGCGGCACAGATAACCACGCCCCCTAGTACATCACCGCCACCAGGTGAGCTTTCCGTCGACACAAGACTTTCAATACCTTAATTTTTTTTAATTTTTACACTTTTCTCTACCCCGGCACAGGTCTACAGCGTCGTCGGCGCAGCTCACTTGCGCAGCTCACCGATATTTTGCGCGAATGGAGCGGTGGTGGCGCTGCCAAGCAGCCAACACAAAGTCAACGCCAAAAGGCGCAACTCAATCGTCGCGAGACCTTAGCTGACCTGGCGCGCAGCCTACCATGGCGCACCTCCACCACCGATGCGTCGACTGGCCCCGGTGGCGGCACCACTTATATAACACCACGCAAACGTCGCGAGTCTAGCGCCGACTCGGGTATACGCAGCATGCGTTCACGTCGTGACTCGAACACGGCCGAGTTTGTGAAGCATTGGAATCGACGTGAGAGCACTGCCGCCGAGGAGCCCACTGTGGTGGTGCCGGTTGTCGTGGAGGGTCCCGGACGTAGCGTAAGTGTTCGTATGATGTGCGTTTTCTTTCAAGACTTTGCTCTTTCCTCTGCTTTCGTGCTAACCTCTACACTCCATCCTAACTTCGCACTTTTTCTTCCTCTTTCCTCTTAACTGACATTTCCCGCCCAACTACCATTTGTTGTGTGTGTTTTACCTTGTGCAAACGCCTAATTGCAGAGCTCGCGTCGCGGCTCGGGTGAAAGTTATCTCTCGAGTCGACGCGACAGCAACATTGGCCGTGCCACTACTCCGCCTCCGCCACCCAAGATTGGTGGCATGACCGCCAAGAAACGTGATTCGTTGGCTGCACCCGATTTTCCCAACTTCCGTCAAGAGCAACGTCCTTCAACTAGTTCAGCTGGCTCTGATTCAGTACCGTTAATATCTACTACCAACTACAATCAGGTCGATTCCGCTTGTCAAGCTCTACCGCCACCAACAATCATTACCAGCTCAGTGACACCGCCGGCCACTAGTCCCACCGCACCGTTGAAGGGACGTCGCGACTCGACTACGCAGTGTGGACGCGTTAATCGTCGCGATTCTAAAGCCGGTATATCACCGGAACGTGCGCCACGCTTGCAACGTCTGCAACGGCAAGCAACTGCTTTCGATGAGAGCTGCCTGCCTGGCGGCAGTCGACGTGGCTCACAGCCGGCGCTTAGCCCCGATCCGCCGGAGGATTGCCCGGGTGCGCGCACGTCGCGACGTGATTCGCTTAGTCCGGACAGTGCATCTCGTGGCGGACGACGTGACTCACGCGCACATCTCTCACCCGATCGCAGTCACGATCGCGACGGCAGTCCACGGCGGCAGACGCTGCGACGACAGAGCTCGTCGGCTGCGCGCAGCTCACGTTCTCCCGATTCGAATAGCTGTTGCTCGTCGCGTGATCCAAGTCCTTGCTCGCGACCACCACCATTGGTGTCGGCGGAGACGAGCTCGCGACCGGCAATTCGTAGACAATCTACCACTGAAGAAATTTTGATAGCACGTGGCTTTCGTCGACAATCGACTACAGAGGAAATGATACGTTGCAGGAACTTTCGACGTCAGAGCTCACAAAGCGACGATGTGTGCCGGTGGGTATCAGAAATGACCATAACTAATGTTGAGATTTTATTGTATAAATTCTTATATTTTTTTACAGTTATCGCGGTCGTCGCGACTCAAGCGCACAAATCATTGATGGCACCATCGGCACAATGACGGTGGAGACAACTAGTACTTTTTTCGATTCCAGCACTCAGACCGGTGAGTACACTTTAAGATTTGTATTTGAAGAAAACAATTGTAACTTTTTTGTTAAGTTAAGAGAAGGTTCGGCCTCTCATAGCAGACAAATACGATCAGGTTTACGGCAGCTCCCTCTTCGATCTTTCACGAAAACTATCCAAAGTTTCTTGACAAAAAGTGTGGTGATGTCTTGTCTGTCGAGGCAAGCATGGAGCCAGTTGTCAGATCCCCATCGAAAGGAAGTTTGCTCATCTGACTTTTTAATAGACAGAGTCAAGCTAAAATTTTTCCCAAACCTTCTAGGCATAAGTCAAACAACCGCTTACTTTTCTTAACCGATAAAAAAATGAGTCATTGCCGTCTAAGTTACTCCAGAACTAGATCTTCAACGAAATCGCATAAAAACTCCTGCCTTAACTAAGAGTTCTTTTTATAAGGTTTATGATTAATCAAATTACATTTGCAAGTTCTGGTCAAGGCTAGTCTGACATTGCGATTGTTGCAACAAGCCTTCAGATACTCACTACAATTAGAATTTTTGTTTGTTTGAATTTGTTAAGAGACAGAAAAAGGTAATTTTTTTTTGTAAAATCTCGTGAGCTCGAATCGAAAGTTCAGTAACTTTTTTCACCGAAAAATTAATAAGTTAGAGGTTTCAAGTGGTTTTTAAGTCTCTCCAGAAATCAGAAAATGAAAAAAATTAATCTTTTTGACAACAAACTGCAAGTTCACCTCGTCTCTCCGACTTTCAGGCCTTCAGCTCCAAAGTACCATAGATCAAGTAGAAGCAACGTTAGTTTTGGTTAAGGACAATTCTTGGGACACTCATGGATGAACTCTCAGTTAGGTATAGGATGCCTGTCCTTGGCTCTTAATGAAAGTTCGGAATGTAGCAGCCAGCCTTCTCTGCCCTTAATTGTTTTCTTGGCAAGTTTGTACTTCTTCTCATCTACCTCCTCTCGCTCGATGAAGACATCTCCAGTTGTTCGCCATTTACTCAAAACATTTAAGTTAAAATAACAAGTGTCCTTGCAACACTGTTGCACAATCAATTAAAAAGCACAGCGAGTAAGCGTCAGAACGAGAGAAAAGGAGACGCATCGTGCCACAAAAGCAAAAAAAAAAACATTCACAAAGTTGCGTTTCATACAAAAGTAATAAAACTGTTGCAAGCTTCAAAGTGCAATATGCATAAATTTACCGTTTTTTCGCTGCTCCACTCCGCTCAGTTCTCGCTCACACCTGCCACGTGCCACATGCTATTCCAATAATTTGTGCATTCGCTATTGCCACTTGTTGAGGGTATTAAATAAAGTGCGCTGCTCATTCGATGCGTATTTGTTACATGCAACAAAGCATTGCAGATGATAATGTGCGCTTCAACAGCAATGAGTGTCAATGTTAATTGCTCTGTTGCTAAGTGGTAACTGTTAATTAACGCCTTGCTTGTTTGTTTATTGTAGCAGCAATAAAGGCGCGTGTTGCAGATATATTTCCAGTTGCATATGTGTTCGAGTATTTCTGTGTGTTTGCAATTGGAAATTGCTGTATAACTGTTGTTTGCTTTTCACGAGCTTTACACACAATATGTGGGTCATTGTGTTTTGCGGCAGATTTATTGGAGTTAAAATGTTGCTGCAACATGTTGTTCAATATATATGAATGCAATGAACATGATTGGTAATAAGAACGGGAAAAAGTTCAAATTCTGGTGCACTGAAGCAAAAGCAAAAAATCCAAAATTTTTAGTACAAGGACTAAATTTTGTTCGATCGGTTTGTATGACCCCTATATGCTATAGTGGTCTGATCTGAACAATTTCTTTGGCGATTGTACTGCTGCCTTGGAAAATAATCTATACTAAATTTCGTAGATACATATATTAACATATATATTATATGTTTAATAAAAATCTTTTTCATACAAGGACTAAATTTGATAAATCACCTCGTATGGTAGCAACATACTAAAGCGGTCCGATATGGTAGCAGTGACATTGTAAAATTCTACACGTACAGAATATTTCATTTTCTTAATCAATTAATTTAATATCAACTTTTGCAAATTTTTATAGTGAACAGATTATTTTTGGTAACCGATCTATCGGTTACCAGGACAATGATGATAAGCATCTCTAATAATCTTAATAATTAATTTCCGATCACGTAAAGTAGTTACACAGATACGTCAGCTCTTATATTTGATCCAGAATCACTAAAAAGATCACCTCACATACATAACTATTACTATTCTGCTTGTCACTTGAAAATTGTTCAAAGTTTCTCAACAGATTGTCAAACCTCTTCCTATGTCACGTTTAGACAATCACTTTCTAGATCAGCATTTATATTAAAAATTGTGCTTAGTATTAGATGCGCAACTAAGTTCTCACATTTTTTTTTATTGAAAATGCAATTTTATTGTTAGAAAATGGTCACAAATGAATTATTCGATGTAGTATGTCCCTTCGATAGTCACAACATTTTTCTATCTTTCTGGCAAAGCTCGAATATCATTACGTTAAAACTCTTCATCTTGTCAAGCTGTCCAAGAAACACAACATTTTTCGTTATCGTCTTGTGAGTGGAACTGCTTCTGAGCCAGAGCATGTGCCATAGAAAGGGACAAATAATAATCGTACGGTTCAATATCTGGTTTCACACTTTCCGTAAAATTTTTGGAGTTCTCGATTTGCTTCAGCCACACCTAATAGAGTTCTGGGATCATTTCTGAATACCTTATCTATGTGTGATCATTAATTAGTCTCGTTCCTCCGGAAAATTTTTCACAATCATTCATAAAGCATAGCCTTAGGATCAGTTTTTCTAACATTCACTAGAGAATTAGTTCTTCCACACTCGACTCTTGGAGATACGTTTTTAATACAATTCAAAGTATATAGTTACCAGAAACGATTAATGAACACTGTGCTTCTACTTCTTATTACCAGAAGATAGTTTATAAAAACCCTCTGAAGATTAATTCTTGGGATCCGAATGAATTAGAATGAATAGTACTACCCTAGCCGATTCTTGGATATATTTTTTTTATACAAAGTATTTCATTATCAGAAGGCGATTTATTAGTGCTGAGCTGCAGTTATTTGCTACCTGCAGATATCTACCATATGATATCACTCTGAAGATAGTGAAGAAAGTGTCTTAAGAACTTTTTTGAGCGAGAACATTTTTACTTTAGTAATCAGAGGATCATTTTTGATCACTGAGGTTTAGCGGATAATTTGTGATCCCTCTCTAAATATTATTTTTGTAGACCTGTATAAGAAGATATGCTCTTAATATAATAAAATATTTTTAGGACTTTACTTTGATGTATTAGAATTTAAACATTTCTCTGAAAAAGTACAAAAAGTAATTTAAAACTATGGAAAGCTTTCTCAAGAAAGCAGTTAAACACTTGTTGAAAGCTGAAATCTTCTCTCAAAAGACATACATTTTTTCTAATTGTTTCATTAACTTTTATATACAGCTTTAAACTTTTATGGCTAAGAGTTTTTATTGAAGCTTTCAAGCTTTGAAAACTTTCAGACTCTCAAAGTTTCTTTCACAGCTTTCACAGAGTGTTGAGGATGTTCAGAGAACATAAAAGAACTTATTTTCCCTGATAAACACCACAATAAGCTGTCATCAATTGCAGTTTGGTCTTTGACCCGCTAAGCTTTGACTTTTTTACTTATGAACAACTTTTTTTTTGGCTCTTAGTTTACAAATTACTACGAGTATTGTCAAAAAATGCGCGAGCGCATACAAACCCACAACAAAAGCTGTGTTTACTATGGGAAATGTCATTTGAAGAACGAAGTAGGAGGAGCGCGTAATAAAAAGAGGGAGCGCAGAGTATAAGCGTGTGCTTTTCGGTTGCATGGGCAGCTGATGAATGAGAGCAGGAGCGAGCACAAATGTAGTGCTCAAATATTTCATATGAGAAAATTGAGCGCCAAACATAATACATTAATAGCAATGGAATATGTGTGAGCACGGTGAGCGCGTGTGAGTAGCAGCACAAGACGCTATGTATGTCAGTTAGGAGGCTCGCCATGGACATTTTTAGCTGTCGAAAGGATATGACATTTGGACACAAATACAGCGCCAAATGAGTTTGACATTTGTAGGGAGAGAGTTGTCGTGCGCGCTCTTGCTATGTTGACAGTTGAGCGCGCAGACGATGACAAGTGAAAGCGTGTAGGCGTCGACTACAAATGTATTGTTTGTTGGTGTCTGCGGCGCTGCCCTTGGCGCATGTGTTAGTACAGCGTACACTTACACATATTTGATTACAAGTGTGCGCGTGTCCTTCCCAAGCATCAAGCACAAATTGTTGTTGCCTTTTGACTTTCTATTGTGCTTGCCGCTGACGCTGTCGTACGGCAGTGTTGTTTCCTAAGCTGCTGTAAGCGCCGCTGCAGCTGATTTTCAACTTTGCTGTCAGCGCGCTGGCTGCTCTTGGCACCATTAACACACTTTCCTGCAACAGCGCAAGGATTCGGAATTTTAGTTTATGTTGAAACGCGAACGCGACGCGTCGGTGGCGCATACAACGTTAGAAAGTGATAACTCCAACCCAAGCAGTTGAGTTTCTGAGCAAGAAATTGTGAAAAATTTAATTAAAAAAAAAATGTTTAAGCCAACATTTCCAGTTAAACGTGCAACGAATTGTTATTGAATAGTGACTTGCAACAAGAAGCGCGTTCACGGTAAGCGCTACATATGGGCGCCAAAAGAAATGGCGAGCACGCCTTAAAGTATACAACACTTCGCATGCTCTTTGCCAAAGTTTATTAAGTGCGATTTTTGTTTTTATTGTTGTCGCCATTTATTGTTGCAAGGTGTGCGCTGGCACCTGTGACGTCCATGCAGAGCAGCAGTAGCAGCAACAGCGCTGCCGCTAACGATATGCTGCCGCAAGCAGCTGAAAAGTGCGAAAAATCATTGTGCACGCCTGAAAGTATGCAGCGCACAGGTAATACACATAATTATAAGCGTAAAAGTGTAAGCGACGGTTATTGCAAAATATTTTGTGCATAAAATTGCGTGAATTGTGCAAAATTTATTTAGAAAAATTAACTAAAAGCGTGACTGTGCAAAGCGAAAGTAAGCGCGCTAGCGAGCAGCGGTGCTGCAAAAAGTTTTGGCGACTGTGTGTGTATTGGTGAATGGCAATATTTGTACACAGCTGCCAATGGCGTTGTATATAGTTTGCATTTTGTATAAAAAATACAAACGAAATGCAAAAACGACAAAAACTGTAGTCTACCTTAAGGCGCAACACGCCCACTCGTTCTTTTTCGGCGAAAACAGATTTTTAAATAATTAAAAGTGGCAACGGTCGCCCAAAATATTTATTTTGTGTGCAAAATAGTTAGTACATGCAACAAAAACAACAAAAGCGCTCAAAAATTAAGTTTGTAAATGCGAAATAACTGAGAGTGAGGTTGTTTTAAGTGCTAAATCTATAAATTTTAAATAAAAAATTTATATTTGAGCCACCATTTGAGCGCTATAGCAACAAAAACAACAATAATTTGTAAAGAAAATTTTGTTTAAAGCAGTGAATGCGCACAATTTCACCAACAACAATAATGTACCGCCCATTAAAGGTGAGCCGAGCATTTGTTTAGCACCACCAAACAAAAAAAACACCATTGTGTATGCTTGCAACAAATTGTTGAATGCTTGCATGCAAATAAATGTGAGCGCGTAAGCCTGTGCATGTATGGCTCGAGCGCACTGCAACGCGTAAAAACTAAATGAATGGACGCGCGCTCATTTATGTGTTAGTTTCAATGCATTCTATTATAATTCTATCTTATATACTTATCTATACACCAGCGCAAATCACTGACGCTGTACAACGACCACAAGCCGTCATGCTGCAGTCAATTAATTGTGTCGCCAGCCCAAGGCTATTCAGCCGCCACCCGCGCTGCCGCGTCACACGCAGCGCGCTCTGATTGCAGACCGCGCGCGGCATGCACCAGTGCGCCGTAACCACTACGCGCGCCACAAATGTCATAGCCAAAAGCCAAAAAGGCAATACATATCAAGCGGCCGACATTGGTGCGCCTTCAAAATAACTGCCAGCCATTGCTGCTAGCCACCCCAGTAGCTCTCAGCGTGCGCTGCGCTTCTCCCTTCTAACTCATCAAGTGCGATTGTATGCTGCTTCGTTGTTGCGCTTGTGGTTGTGTGCCATTCTTATGGCGCGCTATGCATTTCTCGTTGTGCGCACGCACATGCAACAGTTTGTTGCATGCTACCACAGACTTGCAACCACACACGTCTGTGTCTGTTTTTTTTTGTCTTAGTATGCATGCTGTATTGATAATTAAAGAAATGTTGCTTGGCTGTGATTGTGTTTTGTGGTTTTGCTAGTTCGTTTCTGTGTTTTTGCTTTATTTCTGCACTTGGCAATCAATTCAAGTTGAAAGGCGTAACACATAATGAATTTTGAGGCAAAATACAATGCTATAAAAATTGTAAGACGGACAGAGCAGATATATACCGTACAAATAATACGCCGGATAATTTCTGGAGCCCCAAGAAGCAATGACAGATAAACTCTTCAAATAGTGCGGTTCCCAAATTCAACCCTGTATAATATCTGAAAGGATTTTCTTACAAGATTAGCTTCCGGATAACTCTATATAGTCAAAGAACCACCAAAATAACGTTTCCAATAAAAATCCGAACTAAAACACCCCTACGGATAATATGTTACATTTGATAAACTGGATATTATTTAACAGATTTCTAATTATAACCATATTTACCCTACCGGATAATTTCTAACGTCTTGTTGAGCCAATAAAGCATTCTCGGATAATCACCCAGCGCAGTGTAGGCTGAAAATTATAATGTCCTAGTTAAGTTAAGCTAATAAATAAGCCACCAAATAACCATAATCCCACCCATGCGGTTCTTCAACCAAAATTTTGCGTTTGATAATTTTTGAGTAGATTTTGTTACTGAGCTTCTTCAAAATACCCGCACTATAATTAGTTACATTTAATAAGCATGATTTAACTGATCAGACTTTACCCTGCCATCGGATAATCATATTTACCCTTGCGGATAATTTCTAACGTCTTGTGAGGCCCAAACACACCCTCGAATAAAACCGCATGGCAGTGCCCATTCAAAATTTAACGCCAGTTAATATTTTAGTAAAGTTAAGCTAATAAATAAGCGGTCGGTTAATAATGTTCTGACCCTATGTGATCATCCGGCTCAAAAATGTAACGCTGGAAAACCGCTAAAGAGATTTTCTTAGTAAAGAAACTTCTGGATAATTATTTGAGTCAAAGAAACCCCAAAATCAACTTTCGTATAAAATGTGTGGTGTCAAAATTTAGCGCAGCATAATCTTATGATAAAGTTGAGCTAATAAATAAGCCGCCGGATAATCATATTCTGACCCTATAATAGTATCAGGCCCAAAAGTTTAACGCTGGAGTATCTAAGTAGATTTTTTTATTACCTGGATAAAAGTGTATAGTCAAAAAGACCCAAAAATTAATTTTCTAATAAAATATCAGAATAACACGAATAGTATATACATCACTAATATAGGCCATTGCCATTTTTTTTTAATAACACTTTAGTTTTGTGTAATATGAAGCCAGCGGTGTTGTTGTAATAAGCTGGATTTGTTTATGCCATTTCTAAATTCTATCTTATTTACTCCACCACATTATTCCTTGTATTTTTGTAGCTAGTTTGACACGTTGACCATCTAGTATGACACTACCCGATTATCCCTCTAGAGATTTTTTTGCTCAAAATGTACTAATAATCTCTCTACAGAATTTAAGCTGTAATGAACTGTGAGAAAATTAACTGCCAGATTATCCGTCCGGACAATATGGGCCCAAGAAAGACAAACTGATAGTTTGGGCTTGATGAAAAAGCTGCCGGATAATCATAAAGAGTTCAAAGAGTCAGGAGCAAGTTTCCAGATAACATTTTAGTTTCATTAAGATGCAAAAAGGCTCTTATATTAATCTCAAAATGCGCTATGGAGTTATAAAGTTTTTTGTTTTTAAATTTTAAGCAAAGTTTGTATAGACTGTTTACGCTTACAAAAGAGTTGAGATTTGGTAGAAAGCACGGTCATACTATTACATTTTTTTAATCTCTCATTTTTCTCTCCCCTCCCTACAACTGTTCGCTATTAAGATTGAAGTATTCGAAATACCCTAGGGCCTGCTAGATTTTTTGCGTCCGGCTAAAACCCACACTTGTTTATAAAATAACAGTATGTCGATAAAATCTATATCACACAGATTACTCATCACTCATTTTAACACACACACGCACGCACACTCCCAACACACGAATTTCCATTTATTTTGCTACAAATATTTTTATATCTCTACATATGTTTCTTAATACTTAATAAACAATATAAGCAAGGCGTTAAGAATGAACATAAAATTGCTGTTTGGAAATTGCATGAAAAATGCATAAAAATCATAAACGACGCCTTTGTGTAGTTGCCGATGTGGTTGTGAAAAAATATTGCATATCTCCAGGCGTACATATGATTTTATTGAAACACATTAAGGCGTGATGTTGTGAGTGGAAAGCAAAAAAATCCATTAAAAGATACGTTATATTTATGCGTATATGTATATGTGTATGTATGTATATGTATATTTTTATGTACGTTAGACATGTGAATGTGTGTAGCTTGAAAAATCAACGGCGTTGAAGCATCAATTATGTATTGTATCTAATCAGAAAGCGCAGCAAAATTAATGCTGGTGAAGAAGAGTAGTACAAAGCAAAGGAATGGAGGCACATATATTATGTGAAAAAGGGAACATATAACGTGTTAAGCATATAACAAATGTCGTTGCTAATTTAACACGATAAAATCGAAAATAAGGAGGAATATTAAAAAAGAAAAGAAAACCAAAACAAACCACGAAAACAAAAACATATTGGAGAAAATCGAAAAAAATAGAACAATATTAAGACGAAATCGAAAAAAGCAGCGAAAATGAAAAACTCCTTAATGTATGCTTCAAATTTTACCTTACAACAGATACACGATTGCTCTACCTTACCGCCTACTCCAACTGCTGCAATTTTGGCATGGATTCAACAAACATATTTGTGCTAATACCATGCATACATATGTTCTCCATTACCACATTTTTTCTACCTCATTTTCAACATTCTTAAACCGCTGTATAACAGCGTCCTCTATCGACTGCAAAATGCTGACCAAAAATACTTGACTTGTCTCAGTTTTTAATTAAAATTCACGCCGCTAAAAGGTGTTGTCGAAACTATTGTGTTGGTATGACAATGATATGTATGTATGTGTAGGAAGAAAATGTCCACTGTACCCAAAAATTCACTGTCCATTTGCTCTTGAACTATTGAAGAAGGAAAATGCTAACAGATAAAACATAATTATTGGGGACAGTAGTAAATAGAATTTCAGACATATCAGTCATGCTATAGGAGAGGTTCGTAAAACTATGAGGTGAGAAAATGGTTCCTTTTTATAGTACAGTCTCATCTGGGATGCACGAGAAGGTTTAGTCAATCCGACCGCGGCATCGAAAGATGGGCCTGTACAGATTAATTAACCTTCCGGAGTGTATTTTTGCAGCTCAGAGCTTGTTTAAAGATCGGCAAAGATGTTTAAACTCTTTTAAGAGCTTAAAAGCCGAAAGGGAATGCTTTCCAAGTTCCAATATGAATTTACAAAGCCATCTTGCCTGGTTAACTGATTACTGCTGAATTCAGAGTATTTTCTTAATGGAGTATTGTGGATTACTAAGGAACTATAGCTATATAGGAATTATATTATGCTTTCCTAGGTTTCAATGGAGCTCTGCATAAGCCGTTAGAAAAACTCTGTATTATCGACAATATAAATATTTCTCAAATATCAAAAATTACCGAATTGTCGCTGATACTTCAAGGTCTATTAGGACTTGCGAAGGAAAAGGCGCCAACCAACTGGTAAGGTGGAATGGACAGCTATTATACTTTGGTCGTGTTCGAGATTGATCCAAAACCTTTGCCGTGCTGTGGCTCCATCACCTGGCCGCAATGCGACCGAATTTTCAGTTCCCAATTTTCAGTACTCCAAGAGCTTACTACTCCCAGTAGTAACAGATTTAGGTCTCCGGTCAGACCTTGTAGTCGAAGTCACTTCCCATTCAACTCATTGGCTGGTGATATTTGGAACTTGAACTTCTAATATCCTTTCATATGTAGGAATCTCACTCCAAGCCTATTATGTCAGCTCAAGCCAAACATTATAGCACTATTTTTAGACAACAATTCTTTGATATTTCTAGGGAAAGCCAAAAATAAAAGCCGTAGTGCATTTCTTTGGTTTTGGTCGTACGTCAGGCATACTTTATCGCGAACAAATTCTTTTTCCCCGCCTTTAAAGGACGTAGCTGTAGTAAAATAAGTATCAAAAAAACTTGAGCTTGGTTGAATTGGTCCATAAAAATATTTGTCCACAATTTATTTTCTCGCCGCCGGGACGGATTCGGTTTTAGCTACGTCTAAGAGAATCTTCTAGAGGATTATGGAAAAACCATTAGAATCTGTCTAACCTATTTTTGAAAAGATATCTAGAGAATAAATGAACACAAAGCACTTTTTGAGTTCGTACCATGTTAAAGGTATATCTAGAGTATATGCTGGCTTTAAGTACATGTCTGCTACTTTCAAGCTTTAAGTGCTTAAACGTTTTCGGTTTAAACCATTACGAGGAGGCTATTTAAGGCTCAGCCAAACCTAATCCATGTGGTCTTCTCTGGGAATGAATTGAATTTCTCGCCTTTCGTTTAGCCAAACTGATTTAAACTCTCAACTGCTTAAAAGCCACATCATATTCACGAGCCATGATCCTCTGTGCAGTGCTCCGTTGGCTTTCACAAGTCAATTAAATTAGCTCTGAGCTCAACTCGCAAGCAAATGCATTGTCGCTATATAAAGGCGTCGACATACTACGGCATGCTGCGAGCAAGCCAATTGCAAGTGTCTAAACAATTTGCGTTGGCACGTTGTCGTCATAACGCCCAAAAGTATGCCACAGCGACACGCACGCAAACAGTCAGCGGAGCGGTGCAATGCAATGAATTTGGCAGCAGCGACGTTTGACTTGCAAGCCAAATCAAATTTACATTGGCAGCCAAGCGATCACGGAGGCGGCGAGGCACTCTCCGGAGCGTGGGAGAGCGTAAGGTGCGACGAAGAGAAGCTACGCTACACTCTGCTCAGTCGCCAGCCAACTGTGTTGCAAACAACTTAGTACTTCCGCTGGCGTTGCGCGCTGCTTGCCGCCACACAAATTGGCAGCTTTTCAATTACAATTGTGTGGTAAATGTAGCGGAAGTTCAGCAACAGTACCCGCAGACTGTCTGTGGCTGCGTGTGACTGTGCAACGGCGGTGTGCAGCCTTGCGTGGCGTAATCAACAATTGACTCGACGGAGGCCTTAGCTGAATTACTGCCACTTTGAGGAGGTGTCAAAGTGTGACAGCGGTATGCGTCGTTGAGTCGAGCAGTACATAACACCGTTAGCTTGATGGTGTGGCGTGCCGAAAGTGGGCGTATAAAGTTGCGTGCAAACTTAAAATGCAATTTTCGGCATGTTGCAAGCACTGTATTATGGCAGTAGCTCAGTAGAGGGCGTTGGTATTGTTGTTGTTATTTGGCATTTTTATTGTTGTCATTCTTTTTGTAGTAGCATCATTCAACTTAGTGTCTTTCAATTATTTTAATGTGATTTTCATATTAGCGCCTATAGGTTTGCTAAACATATTCAACATATGCAAAGTTAAACACATTGAAGCGGCCAGAACTCTAATAATAAATTTAGACTGTTTTCTAAGTCTCAATATAACCTTATACATTTGGTATATTAATTAACGCCTTAGGGTAGGCAATAATTTTTATCACAGCCCACAAATTACATCAAATAAGCTTTAAACAACCATTGGCAACCTTCACTAAACTACAAAAATATCACGAATTTCTACACTGAATATCTATTTAAAATTTACGAAATACTAAATCCCCTAAAAGTTTGCAACGAAATTTTAATATTCGTTAATTTGAAGTCCGAAAACCCAATTACAACCATTTATTTTACTGACGTTATTTAATACATATTTAATCTGAACTACTCTAATCTAATAAAGCCTAAAAGTATGCAATGCAGTTCTCATTTTCTTTACTTTTAAGTCCTAAACGCCTTTCTGATATTATCAAATTTATTGCAAAATGTAGTGATCTCTTGAACTGCTCCAACCTAATATAATAATGAACTAGCCTAAAAGTATGCAATGGAGTACACATTCTCCATAATTTAAAGTCTTAAAGCCTTACTTAAGCCGTAAATATTTTACTAACATTATCAAATATATTGAAAAATCGAATGATCAAGTGAACAAATTGCTGAAACTAGTGCAGAGCCGTGAAGTATGCTCGCTGAAAAGTTCAAGTGCGTTTGCGTGCGTAAGTGTTATCAGCTTTACTCACTACACTCGTTTGTATTTAACGAGCGCAAACAAATATTGAAAATCGTGCAGACTGAAATAGTAACAAAATTGCCCTAAAGTATGCAACGTTTTTACAATTCAACGAAAATTAAAGATGTTCTAAAATTTTCAATGTAACTGAAGTTAACAGCTAAAATACTATGTCTATTTTATAGGTACAGCAGCTAAAAGTATGCGATATAACCCGCAAAACTTTTTTTGATCAAAAATTTACTGCTGTTTTCTTGTTTTACATACAGCTTTTAACATAATCCTACTTATGCATGTTAACATTTACTCCGAACTGGCAAATAAATCCGTTAATCGCAAATAAATAATAATAAATGCTATAATGTCAGGTAGCACCCAAATGTAGGCAACACTTAAATATATATGAACAATTTTTTTTAGGTTCAAGTGAACCACTCAACTAACTTTTTAATATTTCTAATCATGGTTTAGTGATAATTAGTCAGTTCGCGCTCAAAACTATGCAATATTTGTTACATTTTAATTTATATGCGTTTAAATGGAATACTAATTTTTAACTAAACTGCGTTTTCGTATTAAACCTAGAGTGTAAAATTAAAAATCAAAATTCGAAATTAAAGCACTTACAACCCAGCAACGCCTGAGTGCATGCAGCAATTAAAGAATTGTTATTAAAAGATATTGCCAATAAAGTCCAGCGCCAGTAAAATACAATTTTAATTCTCATTTACTGGTAAAGCATTAAATATAATAAAATTCTTGGAATAATGCATTGCTGTCCCAAAAGGCATATCATATATTTCTTGAAATACGAAATTAAACTGATGGACATATCGAATATTGTAAACAAAAAGCGGCACAACTACAACTACAACTTTTCTGTCAATATTTACTATTTTTTGAATTTTAGAATGTGAAATATTTTCCTATTTTCAATACAATTTTGTGAGGCAAATGTCATGCAACATTCGTTTCCCCTGAACTATGTACATCATATTACATTTTGTGGTTTATTAGCAAAAATTCATGTGAAAATTCGTTATTGAGCTGGCCAAATGAGATTATGTCAACAGCAGGCTATTTATTGTGGTGCGGCTAAAAGTTGATGAAGAAGTGAGGCTGATATTGTGGTATATACAGTAGTTTGTATGTTGACGGACAGGAAAATATTTCAATATTTACAACCAAATCATGTCAATCCGCCTAATTCTAGGCAACTTGAAAAGTACTAACTGCTGCAAATGTCAGTATTGCACAAGTGTGCGGCAATTATTTACATAAAATACATAATAAAATTAATAAAACTGTTAAAATATGATATTTGTTTGACAAAGAAGTCGATATGCCTAAAGGTTGGCAACGTTTACTGAAGATG
Source organism: Bactrocera tryoni (assembly GCF_016617805.1). Lineage (NCBI taxonomy): Eukaryota > Metazoa > Arthropoda > Insecta > Diptera > Tephritidae > Bactrocera > Bactrocera tryoni. The sequence continues at coordinate 74,878,478 of NC_052502.1, read as the reverse complement.
TAGGCAATAACGTTGGGTTTCTTGTAGTATTCAGTTAAGTTTGCACATTTGAAATATATGTACTTTAATTTTTATTAGAAGTAGCACTAGTATTGCAAAATAATAAAGTGCCGCAAAGTATGCAAAGCTTTCAAATTTTGGCCTTGAGCGAAAACTTGGTTTTCTAGAAATAGCTAGAAATATCAGCTACTTCTTCGTTATTTGTATAGCATATATGTATGTATGTAGTGAAATCCTTACTAAAGAAAAAATGTTACGGTCGCCCAAAAGTATGTTTGCTTAACTGTGACACACGTTACTCAAATGCTTATTTACCCTTTAATATACTTAATTAAAGCAACTCCTAAGTTATTAAAATAATTACTTAGTAAACGGCCCGCAAATCAAATAATGCGCCTGAAAGTATATTATGCATTGCTTAAATACTCCACGGTGCATTAAATACACGGGCCACCATTGGTCAACCTAAATAATGTCTTAATTAATAAAAATATTTATTTGCGCCTCATGGCAAAGAAAAGCAATTAATATTTATTTATGTGCGCCCAAACGTATGCTACATGTTTCTAATTTATGACTCTATGCTACCAGCAAGTGGCAATTTGTATTACTGTATTCAATAAAATTTATAGACCGCAGACATGAGGCATGCAGACAAGTGAATACATGTGTGGCATACTTTGCGACTGCCACAATATTTTCTAAGTAATTTATAGCACAAAATGTGCAATCATTAGAAAAAACGAAAACTCGCAAATAATAGAGTGTTAACACCAACATAGCGCACTTTGTATTTATTTATTGCACCATAAATATCTGGCATATTTACCAAAAATATGCCGAAAAGTATGCATACAAATCGTTTGCGTATTTCAGCAGCATTCCAATGTCATTGCATTGGCAGCAGACGCGCGCGTGTATGCCCACGAGAACTTTTATTCCCGATTAAATGCTTGTTAATTGACACCACTGCGGCGTTGCCTACATTTAAGCGCACGCAGAATGCTTGCGGAAGCCATAACCAACAGTTGCGCGCTTGTGGATTTGCGGTCTCATTTGGCAAATGTTACACATCCTGCCAATGGCGCAAGTATATACACACACACACACACATTGTGCTTACCACCACAGCTATTGCCAAAAGTAGCATAGCAGCAGGCGTGGCATGTACACATTGCGTGCAGCTGCAGTGCGCCTGCAGTTATGGCGGCAATTCAATTGAATGCTACTAAATAGACGCCAGCAATTCGATAAAGTGTGAAATTAACCAAATTATTTACACATCTGCATTGTGAGTTAATTCGATACAAGCTCGCGGCACACATTTAGGCACTTGACAGTTTTGCATATGCATAATTATGCAATGCAACTGTGGCATGGTTAAATGGCAGATGTTTCACCGTACGACCGCAGAGTTTTGTGGTTTTGTGATCGAACAAACAAATTTGTATCTAGTGTTTGTATGAATTGCCTAAAACTATGCAAATATATGCGAAATTTGTTATTGTTTACAGCAGTAGGTTAGTGATTTTATATGTGGACAGTTGTTGGTTGGTTGGCTTAAAAGCGGCGCATTTATTTTCCATACTAACTGCTGGTAAATATTTGTTAATTTATTTGCATAGTTTTAGGTGTGCCAGCAAATAAAATTAATAAATTATGGATATGCTAATGGAATTTAAATGAACATGGTTTAAAAATTGATAAAATTTAAGTATCTAAATGTTGATTATTAAATATTAATTTTTTAAATATAATTTTGCCTACTTTGTGGCGCAGAGTAAATACTTTAAGCTAGCAAACGTTTTTCTCGGCATATTTGTACCCACTTGGTTGTTTTTGCGGAAAAATATACTTTTTGAACCCATAAAAACCACTCACTAGAACTAAAAACCATATTAAAGCCTACTTTTAGGAACAGCAAAAGTTTAAATTTCTTTTTACCATGCATTGCACTAAAAAATATTGCATTTTACATAAAATATACTTGTCCATTAAATGCACTTTATGCAAATTTGCTGAAATTAAAATATGTGGCTGAATATGGTCTACTTTTAGGCAAAATAAAATTTTTTTTATATTATGTCCCTAATTAGTATATTTATTGAATATATTATATATTTTGCAATAATTTGCAGTAATTAAAAAAAAATAACACTCGTGTACAGAATAAGTATTAAATTGAATTTTGTTTGCCACTTTTAGGCGTAATATAATCAAACTTACTTTTATACTGAGAGTAAAAACTGCAATACTCGTTATTTGCTTTTTGATTTTTACGCTAGTACATATTAAATGAACTAAATGAAAAAATATTTTCTGTAGCATACATGTATGTATGTATCCAGGCGTAGTTTTAGAAATATTGTCTTTCAGAGTAGACTATATTCTCCGTAATTAATGAAGTTCGTCTTTGCTTTATGCATCATTCTAATTAAATTTCCATACATTACTTTTGCTTTAGGTACGTATTTTATTAAATTAAAATAAAATTTAGCATATTTTTAGGCATATTATTTTAGAAAATTTGCACTTTCAGAGAATTGACAAAAGAAAACCACTTTAATTAGTTTCCAGCAGTTTTCAGAATTAACAAAATAAAGGCATTTAATTTACGATGCATACTTCTAGGTGCTCGTAGTTAATTTATTGAGTTTAGGCCGGAAAAAAGAAGTAGCCGCACAAAAGAATTAATACATACTGAATATTAATGATAATAAATGATGCGTGAACAAATTATAATTTATATTGCATACTTTTAGGATTTTTTGCAATTTTATGCCGCTTTTTTTTTACCGCTACACTGTTTGTACTATCTGTTGTATTTAGCATAAACTCAAAAGAGCGTTGAAAGTGGTTGTTCACACAAATACGCTTCATCGCCATCAATTAACGGCAGCAACCTGGACTGTGAGTCTCATGAGAATAAGCGAGCATGCGAGTTGAAATTTTCGGCAATCAAATTGACCTTTCTGTTAGATACCTTTTCAGATTTTGTTTCTGTACTTTGCAACCCAATAGTTTGTTGAACTTTGTTTGGCCATCTTTGGTCCTTGATCCTTGTCATCAGATTACATTGCAATTTGACTTTTAGTATTCTCCAAACGCTGACTGATGACAGCTTATTTGTTGGCCTATAGGCTCTGCGTGACACAAGCACACAAAACAGCTGTGTACAGCTAAACCCTGTCGACTACTCCCGCATGTATTTAGAGCAGGCGAACGCCTGTAACTATGCTACGCACCAAATGACCTGTCAAATTGTTGTTAAACAAGAAAAATTATGCTGCGCTGCACAAAACTACAAATTATGTGCGCACATATAGACCACCGCGTCATAAAATTAACTAATAACTCGCAGCTGTTTAAGCAACGCCTGCGTGTATGCTACGAAAAGGACATATATTCGAAACTGGACGTAAAGTAGGCTTAGCAAGCACCGCGCGAATAGGGAGACACACAAAATTGGTAATAAATTCATATATATTTGCCCTAGGTATGCGCGGACAACGCCGCTAGATAGGCAACACTAGGTTATCGCCCTTTACTTGTGCGTTGTACAACTTAATTAAATTTCTTGGTGACATAGTAATTCACCTGTACGGACCTGATAAATGACGCACGAAACTATGTGAGAAATTTTCTATCGTATTACGACTAGTATGCACGTTAGCGCAGTCCTTTTGTAGCACATATACAGGCGAATATTATCAGCACTTTCATCTCTGCACGATGTAGCCACAAAAAATGTTAGGGGATTTTGCTTAGTTGAGAGATAGTATTCAATATATTTTTATATACTTTAATGAGAGTGTTGGACTTGTGGAATACTTAATGGTCTTTACGCCCAAGTATAGGCTACAATATATATACATATGTCACTATTCGTTTATCTATTACTTGTCGGTTGTTGCGCTATATTTTTGTATCGAAAATTTTCCTAAAACAAATGCTGAATGTACTGTGCACTTTCTAAGGTTTTTTTTTAAATATGTTGCGCCTATAAATATACCATGAAAATGCTTATAATTTAAGAAAACTTATATTTTTGGATATATTATGCGTAGCACTTACACAATATATTTGTTTGTGAATAGCAACAACTTTCCTGAACAATTCGTTTTAAATAATATGTTTTACATACATATGCCTAAATGTAGGCAATACATTTTTAAATTAGAAAAGGTATACTTTTAAACGAACACAACTGAATTTTTTCTTTAAACCTTACGGTTAAGCCATTTTATTTAAGTTTTTGGAAATAAAATATAAGAGCGCCTTAGGACATGCCACACATATACAATTTCTTATTTGTTTTATGACATTCAAGATTTAAACTTAACGACTAGCATCTTGTGATCGCACTGTACGCCGTTTCATGCCGTGCTCTAACCAAAGCAAACTATGTAAGCGCCTCTCGTTAGACAACACAATTTTGAAAGGGTCTATATATGAAATGCTTAAGCTGTAAAAAAAAACCAAAGCACTCAACTAACTTAAAAAATCGTCCTACTATGAACCTTAGAAAAAGTGTTGAAAACTTGTTGAAACACTTGATTCCACAAAAGCGCCTTTGGCTAGGCAACAATTTTGATAATAACTTTTATAACTCTTTGGGTGTATATTTTTTTAAGCAATGGATATGCAGTGCTATTACAGGCGTATGTATATCTAAAATACCCTGTATATATTTACGTATACCTTTTCAAGTATAATGAAATAAAAAAAAATATTAAGTTTTAGCTTAATTCTACTCACAGCTACGACTAGCAAAAACTGAGCGTCTACAAACGTTTGCCACATTTTATTTTTTTTTAACGCGCTCCAACCTGAACCAAATAAGAAATGCGCCTAGGGGTAGGCTATAACTTTTTTTCTTAATTTAAGTGTTTTTTCAGCTTTGCAAAGCATACATATGTAGCAACTTTTACGATATTCTCAAGAAGGCAAGGAAATCAAACTAGGAATACAAAAACTATTTTTTTTTGCAAAATATTTGGGCTGTAGATAGACGAAACTGGTTTTTATTACCATTATATGATTTGTCGTCTTAAGTGCATCAATTTTACAACTCGTTGGATTTTACGAGCTTCCAAATAAAGCCATTTGGACGTTAAAACGTAATAGCGCCTGGAGGTAGGCAATATTTTTTTTTAATTTTAATACTTTTAAAAGCCTATATTGCCATATATTTAAATCTGTTTGTGACTTTTGCGTATTTTCTTTTTAATTTGTTCAGAAGATAAATTGAATATATTTTTCTTATGTATTTATTATTTATTTATTAATTTTCTTTTAATATTGTCTAAAAGCATAAAATTTATAACTGCCAATTTTTGATTCTTAACCATTTTCTTGTATTTATCACGCCGTCGAATTTCCTCAAAGCACTTGGTGTACGAAAAAATTAGCAAAGCGCCTTTGTATATGCAACGAATTTGTGTTTTTCGCTTTTTACGAATTTCTAATGAGTTTTACTCAATTATTTGCTTTTGAACTGCGTCAGTCTAAATAGCAATTGACTTTTATATGTTTTTCATTGCTGTTCGTCAGCTCTAAAGCACAAATTCGCACCTGAAAGAGATATTGGTCAGCATTGCAGAGTCGAATTTGATCAATTTACAAGACTTCTTTTTATTTTTTTGATATTCAGTGCGTGCCTCAAGTTTATTAAATTCCAATATTGAGGTGAGTCAGCTGTTTATTAGTTGATGATTTATTTGCCTGCGCATTTCGCATTTCAATTTAACTTTACTTATTTGCTGCTTCTCTTCTCAGCATTTATCTGTGAAATTGTTTTTGTGTGTATCTTATTTGCCGCTCTGCCACAGCGCTGTTTTACTGTCAAATAAATTTCAAATATTGACAGCTGTCATTTGGTTTGTATTATATTTATTTAGTGTGTTGTTACAAAGACGCTGACGCAATCCAAAGTGAGAGAAAGAGAGAGTACAGCGTACGAGAGTAGAGCGCAAGCTGACTATAACTCAGCCTTTGGCTTTACTTTTCACTTTCTATGTGCTTCCTTTGGCTTACTGACTCGCATACTTGCCAGGCAGCGGGTGCGAATTGTGGCATTAAACAGACAAACAAGCGCATTAAATATGCCCGAATGTGTGTGAGCGAGCCAAAAGCTGTCTGCGGATCCTTTGGGATGTTGCGTGGAAAATAGCTGAGGCATTCAAATTGTAAGCTTCTTAGCAAAGTAAAAATTAAATTTATACACTCTAGCGCTCTGCTATTTTTCTCCTATCTCCATATATTTACACGAAGCAAATAATTTTTAAGCGCATTGAGTTGGGCTTATGAAATGTGTGACAAATTCCTTGGTCGTCGGCCTTTCGCAATTGTCAATCGTAAACTTATGTCATTGTGGCCTTCGAGCTGTCGCCGCAGACAGTCGACGTCATGTATGTGTGGGCATCTTGTCGCCATTCACTGCACATTCCTCTGTCTTTAAAGTGATTAATTAAGCGGATTAATAAAGCTTAAAATGTTGTAGTTGGCATTAGTGCAAAACCCCGTAGAAAGGTCTTGAAAAGTCGCACACATAAATAGCTGTGCAAATAACCCAAGCGTATAAGCGGTTGCAAAGAGCTAAGTGCAAAGCTGTTGACATGACATGGGATTGACTTTCAATGTGTCAAATGTTATAAAAGCCTAATTTAAAGGTGTTTACTGCAAGTTGTTTAGGTTTAATTTAAAAAATGTAGCATATATGCAGGCGCTAGCTATAGAACATGCTTAAAACGAGCTTTTGTTGGGTAAATACATAAAGCATAAGTGAATTTGATGGATAAATAGTCCTATAATACAATATATGAACACATAATATTTCATATTTTAAGTCGCAAGTTTTTTATCGCAAATATCTTTGCCTACCTGCAGGCGCTTTTGGCATTTCTTCAGGAATTTCTACGAACTGCCTATATGAAGTCCAATACTCCCATATATCTATACATAATATATCATATTTTACACACGTTGTCTGTCGCGAAAATCGTTGCCTATCTGCAGGCGCTTATAGCTTTTCTTCTGGAATTTCTACGAACTGCCGATAGGAAGCTCTATAATCCCATATGTTTATACAAAATATATCATATTTTATGCCACAAGTCTAAGAAAAATCGTTGCATACCTGCAGGCACTTTTAGTGTTTCTTAAGGTAATTTTACGAACGTTTAGCAACTTTTTAAATGATTTCTAGGGTTGCCTAACAAAGTACTTATATTTTTAATACTAAATTATATAAGGGTTGCCATATCGTTTGAAAGCGCCTTCACAATTATTTGAAATTAATAATGTTCCTTAGTACTAACTCTGAAAAAAAAATCATGTTAAGAAAAATATATATTTTTACAGCATTGCCACCATTTATGAAAATATTAAATTTATAGAATATATGGAAACAGAATACTGAGTTATGGTTCATTTCAATCTTTTTAATAAAAAATAAAATTTTGTTTCGAAATTTTTTTTTCACACTTTTATTTTCAATATTTTTCCATTTTGCCATACAAAACATGTATCTTGAAAAATTTAAAAAGGGTTGCCATAATCATTGGTAAAAGCTTCAGATTTATTTAAAAATTATTAAGTTTTTTAACTTTAAGACATAAAACATTTTTCATGATTTCAAAAAGAATTAATAACGGTTGCCATATCGCTTGCAAGCAACTTCAAAATTATACGAAAAAGAAAAGTAAGTTTTTTTAATACTAAATCTGAAAAAAAATTCTCGATATTAAAAAAAATATTTTTTACAGCGTTGCCACCTTTTAAGAAAAAAAATTAAATAAATGAAAACACAATACTGAATTTGTACCCCCCACATTCTGCAAAGATTTCTAATTTTTACACTGTAGCAACTCTACCACTGCACTTATTCTACCACTTCAGCAATATTTCTTAGTTATTACTATAAATGTATGTATTTTCACAACACACGCCTAGCGGACAATAGAAAAGGCCGTCAGCATGCCGGTTGCCGACTGTAACGCTAAGAAATATCTAAGAGAAGCAAAGTATAGAATCATAGCAATGAAAATAATACTCAGAAAACGCTAAAAAGAAAATAAAAATAATAAAAATGGGAGGCAACAGAGAGCAAAGCACATCGGTGAAAGCTAGTAATTTCTCTTGCAAGTCACGCATTTTAATCCAATTAAATCTGGAGATCATTCATGACAGGCAACTACTTGTATATACAATTATAAGTGGAAGTGAAGTCAGCTGTAATAGAGAGCGATGCCTTAACCAACATCGGTGCGGTAGTAAGAGTTGATGAAATGCAGAAAAGTTGAAGATAGTGTATGGTTATAAATAAGAAAGACCATTAAAGTGCGCAAAAGGCAAATGTTCGGTCAAAAGGACTCGATTTAAGTACGGGGTATACAGAAGTGTGATTACTTTTGTGCTTGAAATATTATTCAATTCTGAATTATATAAATAATTTTTGATAGTTTTGAAATACAAATGTATGTATATCTATAAAAATATATTTTTGAATTATTCCTAATATTTTTTATTGCTTTCTGAAATTTTTAATTTTTTTCGGAACCATGTGGCAACCTTGGATAAACCTGACTTGTGCATTATGCTAAAGTTTTAAATTTTTTCCAGCTGGCAACCTCAAAATTTTTTTCGAGCAATCTGGCAGCACTGTTTAGCCGCGCACAACTTTAAAAAGCTCGCTATCATTGGATATACTACATACATATGTACATATGTGTTTATAAACTTGGCTCTTTTGAGTCCGATAAGGGAAATCCAAGAACTTAAATTATTTATAATAATGATGGCAACCCTTGATCAGAGAACTTTCTAAATATTCTATATAAAATTCATGAAGGAAACTAATTTTTGTGGGTATAAATATTTTTTAGGAAACCTTGGTTAAACCACTTTGGTATTAAGGGGTCAGTAGGGTAAAATAATTAATTAACATTATGTTAAATAGCAGATGGCAACTCTGTTAAGAAATACAAATTTAAGTCACGGTTTAAATAAGTTTTAACACTTATAAGAATAATTACATGTTTCGTGCTAGCATTAAAATTTGCAATAATATTTTTAATCATAAAAATAAATTATTAGGTGGCAACCGAATTAATTTTTTAGTTAAAAAATAATCATCAAATACGTTTTATTCATTTTGTTCAAATATAATCAAAAACATTTCATTTCAGCAATAAAGTTTGGAATATAACAAAAATTAATAAACAGGTGGCAACTCTAGTATTTTTTCAGCCAAAAAAGTAACCTAGTTTCATTCAAGCAATTAATAATTTAGAATAAGATTTTTATTAAAAATATATAATTAGGTGGCAACCATAGTAATTGTTTAGATTAAAAAAAATCAAAAACTTTTCATAATAATATCAGTACAGTTGAAATAATATTTTAAATAATAAAAAAAATTAAGTGGCAACCCTGGTCAAAAAAATTTAGTTAAAAAATAATTAGATACGTTTCATTCCTGCAATAAATCATATAGTAATATTTTTACTAATAAGAATATGTATTTAGGTGACATCACTATTATTTTTTTTGCTAGTAAGAATCGGATACGTTTTATAACGTCAATACACTTTAGAATAATATTTTTAATATTAAAACAAAATTAAGTGGCAACCCTATTCAAAAATTTTAAGTTAAGAACATAATACGCAAGTGGACCAAAAAACTAGTATGTTGAGTAATTTTTTCTTTATTTTTTGGGTTCAAATTTTTTAACGGAGAGGTGGCAACACTGTTATTTATTATTTTCATTTGAGGTTTATATTGCCGTTGACTTAAAGCATACATATGTATGTTCGAAAAGTTGCTGATATCACTAGTTTGCAAATTTTTTAAGATTTAAATGATGATAGCAACCCTTGCTTTAAGCTGAGGAATTCAAAATATAGGTGTTATGTATAAATATAAAAAAAAATTCCCAAAAAAACAAAAAAAAATCAAATATTATTTAACAATGCAAAAATTATGTTAGTTGACTAGATTAAAATACATATTTTTTCCCCACAAAATTAAATTCATTTAAATTATTATCGAAAATATTATTAAAGCTTTACCGTTTCACTCAAAAACCAACACACAGACATAAATTTAAATTGCCCTTTAACCAAGCTTTACCGCACACTTCGTCTTCTACTCCACGCTCCGCTTGCAACTAATGAAAAATGATTGCCCCACATGCTCGGTCATTACTCGCCAAGAACTTAGAAACTTGCAAAATTGCTCGAAGAATGCTTTTTCAATTGAAAGCATACATTTTTGCTGTTAATTAAATTTGATTTTGCACAAAATTATTTGTTATGAAATATAATTGAGAATGAAGGGCGCAGCAGACTGACTGACAATTGCCTGGGATTGAGCAAAGCCTGACAGCTGTGTCTAAGTGCAAACGAGCATCAATTAATTTGTGAATATTAAAGGCACAAAAGCATACACACACACACATATAAAAACATATTTCTTCGTCAAAATATTTATTGAAATTTGTTTTCCTTGGACGAACATTAAAATAAACTCAAGCCGCCTACAGATTTCTGATTTACGGATAAACATTTGTATTTGCTTTACGAAAATGTTATTGTTGTTGTAAAATACTTTTATTGCTGCAGAACAACATTTTGTTTCGAATATGCGCTGGTTTTTGATTACTTGTAACTTTTAAGAGGTAACGGTACTGTGCACACAAAGTGTCAAGAAGAGGAAGAAGGGTTTATGTAAACAGAAGAATACAGTGCGAAGGAAAATATAAAGTTGAAGCAACACCGAAAAGACGCTAATAATACTCAAAATCTGCTGCAAATAGGCAGAGTTGAAAAAAGAACTATTTGCAGTATAAAATATTAAGAGAAAATCACTTTCAAAAAAGTTGACGACAACTAGTATTAAGCCAAAGTTATTAAAAGCTTCCACACTGCTTGAGTGATAAATATTGTGATCTATTTCCTTCTGTAAAGAAAATGTTTCGCTTCTTATCACAAAACCGCAGCATTAAGCAAAAAATTCAAAAAATATTGCATATCCACAGGCGCTTGATATTTTAGAGCTATAGTTAGTCATAAATTACTTTTATTTTTCAATAAAAAAATTGCAAATTAATTGAAATCAGTTCCCGATTAAGTTCTCTAAGGCAAATATTGAATATTTTTGCTTAAAAAATTCAAGAAAATAATAACTTCCGTAAAAAAATGTAACACTTATACTAGAAAAGCTGAAACTACCTTTTTATATGATTGACAAACCCGTTTATGACATATAACAGGAGAAATTAATTAGTTAAAGCCTATCCACAGGCGTCAAATGTTTTCAGCTTAATTTAAAATAAAAAAGTGATAACAAACTCATGGCATTTATGTTGTATATTCATTATTACAAAAATTAAGGTAAAGTGGGCCGCACATTTGGCATTAACACAAAAAATTATTAGCATACCCTCAGGCGCAGAACGATTTAAAGCCACATTTACTAAAAAATCGACTTACTTTATTATTTTTGCCACAAATCGTGATTGACTCGCGTAGAAAATACGCGAAATAAAAACATAAAGCATAACCATAGGCGTAATAAAGTGTTTAACTTAAATTAACTTCAAAACTTCGATATTAAACTCGTGGGGTTATGTTGTATACATATATAGCGTCACAAATTTAAGTTTAATTGCGGGCTTTTGGTTGCACAGAAATCTAAAATGTCTGTTTATTGTTGCCTATTCACAGGCGCTTTAAGCTGCACTTGGTATTTGACGCATTAAAAATGTATTTGAAAGTTTTCAAGAATCAATGTTCATTAACTGTCAGTATAAAGCAACAACAACAACAAATCATGAACGCTTTGCACGCCTTTTTGCTTTCTACACAAAACCGCTAACCTTAGCGCTCACCGAGCCATTAACCACAACAGCGCACACATTTGCAATTAAAATGCCGGTATTTATGCCACTCCAAGCAAAGCGCTCATACTCCGTTATTGGCACCGTTGCGCTTTTGCATACCATAGACAACAACAATAACAATAAAAAAACAACAGACAGACACTGCCATCGACATTAACGGCAACACACACAGATAATAATAAAGCCAACCAGCGTGTTGCACTTGAGCACCACTTAAACCCCTTCATTATTTGTGTGCGTGTGTCAGTGAGGCCACATCACCCTTGGGTGCAATATATCAGCGTAATAATAATTAATAAATGCTGCCAAACACAGTTACCTACACAAGTTGCTGACATGACTTGCACGAACACACACCAACACATACATATACATTACATGGTTACACTTGCCAGCATACAGCTAGGCGCACGAGCGTTCAGCCGGAAGCCAGCGTGCATTCATCAAGCACTTCATTACTTTGTCTGTCTGCAACAGTTATCCAGTCGATGCTGTAAGCCACTGTTATTAACTGCTCACTTGCATGCGCCTATAAGTATACTACACACACACACATTCAGTTTCACATATTAGCTCTCACGCATGCAGGTGTTGTTCGTTGTGCGGCATTGTTGTTGCAAAATTTTCGGTTTAATTGCCAAACTTCAGTCAAGCAAATAAGCTTCCGACTCAGTCTGCGTGCTTTTGTTGCTGTTTTCCGGCTACAGGTGATAATGCTGGTCCCTCTCTGGCTTCGTGGAAATTTTGTGGCCGTCTCTGTGTATGTTGAACATTTAATTTGCATACAAATTGCAAATGTCATATCAATCGCTGCTAATTTTGCACTGCAACCAACAAACGCCCACGCGCTCACACACACGCACACATATAAACACTATCTATGTATGCTTCCATATGTGAGGACACGCTCGCTTCATATTTGTTGTAAATGTTATATTGGTCAACAAAGTGTCGGTTGAACAGAAATGCAATTACACAAATGCAACTATTGCATGCGCCTAAAGGTAGGCAACAGGTGGGCGTTTGGTCGTTACAGGCGAGAAATTATTGTCTTTTAAAAGACAACCGAGAGACAGAAAATATGAAACCAGCTCAAATATGCAAATTTGATAGTAAGGAACTTAAGAATATTAGTCTAACCCTGCTTTGAACCCAGAAAGAAACGATAGCCGGCAGAATTCAAATGGCTGGGAAGAAACTGAAATCTACAAAATAAAAATCTGTTACAAAACAACTTTTCACTTTGTATAGTATGCGTAATATTAATATCATTAAAGAGATCCGGAATGTCTTTCCCAAACCCGACTTCTATGGGATTTGGTCTAAATTGTTTAGCAAAAGCTCAGCGAGTACGAATCCAGCTGTTATTACCACCAACCACGATAGAGCTCCAGTGGGTTGAAACGCTGAAACGTAATTTAAACTAGCAGTCTTTCGAACCTGACATTCATTTATAGTTGGATGACGTGAAAACTAACCTAATCATCATTAAAAGGGTTAGCTAGCCCTTCCTACCGTGAAAAAGACGTCGTACTATTAAAAGTCGGCTGTAATGAAAGTCTGTTGGTCTTTCAGCCTTACAACCGCTTTGGCCGTATCGCGGAATCTTCGGATTTGCCTTTGCAATTTTGAGTTCACCAGCTTGGTTAACCTTTCTCAACGTACAAAACTCTTCGTACTATGGAATCTCGGATGTCAGTATTTCAGGCGTCCAACCGCTTTAGGCATACCGCAGAATTTTTCGGAATTCCATTAGTATACCATAGTACTATGGAATCTCAGCACTCAGTATTTCAATCATATAACCGCCAGTCCCGCGGAAACTTTGTAATTCCGTTTGTGTGCGACCAACAGTCTTGTACCACCGTGAGAAATACGAGTACCATATAATCCCGGCTATCATGAGAGGCTGTCAGTATTCCAGTCCTCTAACCGCTGTAGGCTTACCGCGTTATTTCAGAAATTCCGTATTCCATAATACTATAGTACTAAAAACCTTCAGAATTTCGTTTGAGCTTTTGAGACCAACAGTCTTGTAAGTTCATACCACAGTAAAAATCTTGTGGTACTATGGAATCTCGGCTCTCATCAGGGCCCGTCAGTCTTCTATCCGCTTTATCCATACCTCAGAGTCTTGGAAATTTCGTTGGCCTTGTAAGCTCCTGCCATTGTAAAACACTAATTGTGCCATAAGAGCCTCTGACTTTTTCAGTCTTAAACCCCGTCTCGTGAAATTTTGACTGCAACGAGAGCCTATCGGAATTCCGAAAGCACTTCCATTTCTATATAACTGGATTTCGCAGCAGGACATGACAAACATTTTTTTCTTTTTTTTACCTTCTTTCTTTCCTCTTTTTCATTCTCACATTCTCATTCAGTTAATTTTTTTGTTTTGTCGCTCTTTGTTTTTCACACGCTGCCACAATGCTCTCTAAATGTCACGCTGATTGTTGCTGCTGCCACTGCTGCCAATTGCTGCCAATTGTTGCCAATTTTCGCCCATCAACTGGGACCAATAAACAACTGTTACCAATTTGTGAGCAAATTTGGTGTGAAAGAATGGCTGACAGGCGTAAACAACAACAAAAGCAGCAGTTGCAGCACACAATTGGTCAAGCGCACACATATCACAAACATATTTGAACTCGTACGCGTATATTGCATTCTGAACATAATTGCAGCATAACAGTGCTGCCAGTTGAAAGCACAAAATTGAGAAAAAAATAAAAATAAATAAAATATAATAAATAACTTCAGGAAAAGTATAATAAAATAATGGAAAAGCGAGGCAAATTTTTTCTTTGGGACAAATGCAAAAATTAAACAAAAAACATTAAAGACAAATATAGAAAAAAACTTAAAAATATATTATTAAAAAAATAATATAATTAAATAAAAATTAATAAATAAAAATACTAAAAAAATATTATTAAAAAAAATTATATTAATTAAAAAATAATTAAATTTTAAAACGTCTAAAAATATGAAATAAAAAAAAAAAAATTTAAAAAAATTAAAAAATTAAATAGAAATAAAAAAAAAATTAAAAAAATAAAAAAATATTAAAAAAAGTCTTAAAAAGATTCTAAAAACTATTATAAAAAATTTAAACAAAAAATAGCACAAAAATATTTTAAAAAAATCAATAAAAATATTTTAAAAAAAGTCCTAAAGGTATTGAAAAAATTTTATCAAAAAATTATTACAAAAAAAATTGCAAAGAAATATTTTAAAAATTTAAAAATAAAATATCTTAAAATATACAGTCACAGAAAATGAAAAAATTCAACAAAGACTGCTTTTCTAAGCTGAAATTCTTCTTCTACCTCTTCAAGTCAAGTCAGTCAAGCTTTATTTCGCACAATTGCCCTCATTTTCTTTCTTTCCCGACCATTAAACACCGAGTAGCAGCACCACGCTGAAGTCAATTGTTTTGCATGACGCTGAAAAATGCACTTTTCTTTGGCTCGACTTTGTGGCGTAAATCAAGAAATCAAAAAAACAAAATTAGAAATAAATGGTCTATTGAAAAGTCCCCGGCCAGCCATTGTAAAATATATTTTTTCGTGTCAACATTTACAAAAAAAATTAAAAAATTGCTTAACAAATTTTACTTTACAAAAAAAATTTTTTTACCAAATTTTTTAACAAAAATTTGTTTTACCAAAAATTTGTTTATCAAACTACTTTTTATCAACATTTTTTTTACCATTTTTTTCTACCAAATGTTTTTTACCAAAAGGAAAAAAAAAATTTTACAAAATTATTTACTAAAATTTTTTTCCAAATATTTTTTTTATCAAAATATTAATTTACCAAAATTTTTTTATTCAAATTTTTTTTACCATATTTTATTTTGGTTGAGAAATGTGGAAGTGAAGGGAAAAAAATTTTTACAAACTTTTTTTGGAAAAATATAATATTTTTAAATATTTCAGACATTTTAATATACTTTTTCTTTTCAAAGAAAAACTTTTTTCCATTACTTTTCATGAAGTTTAAATAAATTTAAAAAAAATCCAAATTGCTTACCAAACTTTTTTTTCTAAAATTGTTTTTAACATTTTTTTACAAAAATTTATTTCCTCTAAAAATTTTTTTATTTAAATTTTTTTTATCTAAAATTTTTTTTATCCAAAACTTTTTTAACATATTTTATTTTTGGGTAACACATTTGTGAAATTGAAGTGAGTGAAAGAAACAATTTTTTAACAAATTTGTTTACAATTTTTTAAAATAAAATATAACATTTTTTAAATATTTTAGACATTTCAAAATATTTGTTTTCTACAAAACTTTTTTCAATTATTTTTCATAAATATTTATTGTTATGAAAAAAATAAGATAAAAAGTTTGAAATTGTTAAGAGTTGCCAAAGGTCTCGCAGTCCTCGAATATCGACGAGTTTAAGAACAAGCTGCTACAAAACATAAACAACATTTTTATTACTCTTTAGTAGTCCCTTTGAAAGGACTAACTTTATAGACACCTATAGATTCAGAGCAGTCGCAAAAAGCTGTCAGAGATTCAAATGCCAGCCTTTTAAGCCTTAGGTTGTCTAATTCTATATATTAAAAGAGCTATGAAGAAGTATGGTAAGAGTGTCGAATAGTTCGAGAATATGAGATATTCACACATTAAGATTCGCATTTATAAACCATCAAGTATAATGAACTCGAAAACACCCTGCAAACTATTTCCGTCATGTTTCTGTCGCAACAATAATAACATTAGTTGAAAGTGTCTTCTAAAAATAATACCGGGAATACATTTAGAGGAGATAATACCTTCTCTCCTTGGATCTCCTTCTCTGTCACGTGCCGAGAAAATGACCAATGGGTTGGTGTAATTAACTTGTAATTGCAGTTAATGCATTTAGTTTGGGAGACAAAAGTGTAAGCGCAAGAGCAGCAAGGGCTTGACACTCCAAAACACAGACAAATACACACACGCTTTAGTTCTCAGCAGTGGTTCCAGAGGCTGCTGCCCCGCTGCAAACTAATGACTGACAAAACCACTTGTAAAGCAACAAATAGTTACGATGGACAACCACAAAACTACTTACAACAAAGTTATGAACTGAAAACCACAACAAAAGCAAAAAATTAAGAGTTTTTGTTTAGAGCAGGAATGAATGAAATCGTGTGTGTGTGCATAAGCGTCTGCGTGACTGAGCAACTTGAAGTTGGGCGCGCTGGCGTTAAATGAAGCATGGCAAGCAAGACAGTGTGGGTAATGAAAGGCAGAAGTCACATCGGGTCATTAGTATGGGTAATTTATCAAAGTCACGAACAGTACTGTAACAAGCGTTGGTAAGAGTGCGGAGAGCGTAGAGCGGATTGTTGAAGTGCCGCCGGTAAAAGCAACAATTTGCTTGGTCAGTGGTGAGGGTTTATGGGCAGGATGTTTTTGTTATTTACTTTTAAGTGGCTCTATTGTTGCGGTCACCTCGACCACGCTTGCTTTTTTTTGTGTGTTTTATTGGAGACCTTACTACGCCGTTTATATTTGTCTCACGCTTTCTTTTGCGTTTTTGTAGCAAGTTTTGCTTTTAAGTGACAATTTTGTACGATCATAGTCAATCATTAGTTTAGTGGCACTTACTGAGGGAGTTCGTTGTACCCGAGATGACGAATGACGCAATAAATATTTTGTGTTACAAATTGAAGAATTTATGACTAACTTGGCAATTTCGGATCACTACAGCATATAGCTGCCATACAAACCGATCGATCATAATGAAGTACTTGTATAGAAAACTCTTTTATTTGTCAGGATATCTTCACATAATTTAAGAGAGTTTATTGCCCAAAACAGTGCTACAATTTCCCAAGAAATTTTTCAGATCGGACAACTATAACATATAGCTGCCATATAAACTGATCGATCAAAATCAAATCCTTGTATAGAAAACTTTTTTATTTGAAAAGATATCTTAACAATATTTGACATGAATTATTGCACAACACAGCAACACAATCCCTCAAGAAATTTTTCAGATCGGCTCACGATAGTATATAGCTGTCATACAAACTGATGGATCAAATTCAAGTGCTTGTATAGAAAACTTTTTTATTTGAAAAGATATCGACACGAAATTTCGTATAAATGATAACACGAAGGAATGCTATAATCTCTAGAAAAATGATTTAAATCGGAGCACTATTGCATAAAGCTGCCATACAAACTAATCAAAGAAAATCTTGTTTTTGTGTGGAAAATTATTTTTATTACTGGCTTTCATTTACCTTAAATTAAGGATAGTAGAATGGGTCAACTTAAACACACATCTAAATTGCTAGCAAATACCGGTACAATAGAAAAATAACAGCGCAAAACAAATTAAAAATATTAATGCGCCTAAAAGTATACTACAGCCACTACAAAATTTGAATTTGATGAAGGTAAAAGAATAATAAACATGTACATAGGTAAATCAAAAATCGCAACACATGTACATAAAATAATAACAAAAACCAGCTGCGGATGAAAAATCAAAAACACAGGGTATTATAATCATAAAAACATGAACTGTGCGCAAGTCGACAATCACAACGGTCACCAGCAGCTGTGAGTTGTCGCAAGCAAAACAAAAAAAAATAAAATAAATAGAAACTAACTAACGGTCAAGCGACACAAGCACCCAACTAACGGTAACATTTCACAATAACAGAACGAATTTCCATAACTCCCGCCGCGCTGGCATAAGCCGAACTCGCCGCTGTGCACGGCCGAACGACAGGCGCGCATATCCCACCGCTACTGGCTTAACTGTATATTTCATTTCGGTTGAAGGCAACGCAAAATCTCCAGCCAAGCGACAATGTTTGAATTTTAAATGATTTTTGTTTGGTTTTCGGTGTTGTTGTTGTTGTTATTAATATAACAACAGCGCTGCTTGTTTTTGCTGCTTCACGCGGTGTCCAGAACAAACAGCGCACAAAAATAACAAAATACTAAAATAAAAATAAAAACGTGGAAAAGTTGAGTAACCTCACCGCCTGTGCCTGAGTGCGCTGACTTGTGTAGCATACTTTTAGGTGTTACCAAAAATCAATACAGCACTTATGGCGCGTCACAGCGCAGCGATAAAATAAAATTTAAATTGCACTCGAGCAGGATGAGGATGAGAGTTTGTTGAGTACCAACCGCTACCGTCACCGCCACCACCGACAGCGCCGGCTCTATATCCGCCGGGCAATTTACGATAATTGAGTGTGAGTTCTTGTTATTGTTGCCTCATACTCCTGCTCGATGTTTTTTCACGTTATCGCTCAACGGCATCATCATCATCGACAGCAATTGAACGTGTTTTTTTTCATACGGCACTATTAACGCTTGAGCGCCTAGCAGTATGCTATTGGTCATGTAAAACGAAATACATTTAGCCTTGCATCAGCTGAGGCTCTTGTTGCTGCTTATTTTATTTTCTTGCTTTTTGTGTTCCTTTTTAAAGTCGCTGACTGAGTTTTAAAAATGCAAAGGTTGTAAATAAACGACAAAAAACGAGAGGGTGGGCATAAGCCCTCGCGCATATTGTAAAAGCTGTTTGATGCGAAAGGAATTAAGTTACACATTCAGGGGTGAAACTTTTTGCTGCAATATAGTGCACAAGCAATTTTGGAATTTAAGGCAATTAAGTTTTAATTGGTTTGCTAAAAAGATACAAGGATAGGTCAATACAACCTGTAATTTATTTTGTTGCTAGTAACATGTTCGATCATTAGTTTACACGATTTTTGTGAAAATATTTTGCTGGAAGCATTAAATTGCATTTACTAAAATATTATATAAAAATAATTCTAAAATGTGAGCATATGCAGTTGAAATACACATAAGCGCCTGGAGGCAGACTACAAAATTTTTTATACTTCAAAAAACTTTCGTAACCGCAAAGAGGCTTATATTTTAATTATTTAATTAATCTAAACCACGAAGAGCCTTTTTCTATTAAATATTTAATCAGTTAGTATCGAATTAAAATTCGAACTTCGAGATCATTTTCGTAAAATTTTTAAAAGTAATGTATTTTTCAAACAATATTTAGAAATTTTCGAAATTCGAATTTTCGAAATATTCTATATATAATTATACAGTTAAAATGTACAAAAGCGCATAGAATCAGACTATAAATTATATTATACTTCTGATTCGCACTGTGAGGTGTATTTTAATTATTTAAAAACAAAACTCAGTTATTTTGAATTGAAATTCGAATTTCGTAAGCCATTTTCGAAAAATTAAAACACTTATTTTTTTTTATTTATGCGAATTGTCAAACCAGCTCTTAGTCGCTCTAAACAACAATTTCGAAATTTTTCGAAATTCGAAGTTTTCGAAATATCTATTTTTAATAGACGTGTTTTATTAGATTCCGCAAATAGAAGTTGTTTTGTAATGCAAACCAGTTTTAATAATTTGCGAAGAGAAATAATATCCATAAATACTCTGTAAAAATGTAACTAAAATATTTTAAACAACTTCGAAATCCTATTAAAAGCACTCTAATAACTTTCGGGTTTCCTTTTTGGAGTTTGTTTTAGGGTAATTTAATTAATAATATACGGTTATGAATTTATACTCAAAATTTTCAAAAAGATTTCAATGTATGTATGTATGTTCGAAAATTTTATAATTTACATTCGAAAATCAAATACCTTAACTGAAACTAAATATTTCGACATTTACATATACGCTAAGAAATATAACAAATTACTTTATGAAATTTTACTTTTACCGCAAATCAAAGGTAACGCCTATTGGTATACTTTAAAGTTTAATTTGAGTGCTTAAGGTTGATTAAACTTATACATTTATAAAGGAAACTAATATTTTAAATTTATTAAACAATTTTTCGATTTATCAACGTGCATTCAAGCACTCTCTCATATACCGTTAGCTTGCTCAGCAATTATATACGTAAAACTAATGGCGCTAATAGTGTCGCCATCAAATTAAGTCATAAAAAATTTATTATTGATGAAAGAGTTATCGCTGTCGTTACTAAAGGGTTCAACTAAGCTTCGCAGACAGCTCTATTAATATTTAACTAAGCGTTTATTTCGTTATTTTTGCAATATTTTTTGTGGCTTTCTCTGCAATAAAAGGAATGAAAAACATTTGCTGCGAATCAAGAGCAATTTAAATCGCATGACAAACGCCGATAAGTCAAACAAATAGTGCTATAAAGTATGAGTGGGGCGACAAGAACAGAAATGTGAGTCCATGAAGCAACGAGTGTGTGTGAGTGGCTGGGTAAGTGTGCGTAAATGGAGAACAAAAATGGAAGTCGTTTGACCAGCCATAGGAAGAATTCGTATAGTATTGGAATCCCATTAAAAAGGATATGTGAGAGAGAAAAGAATAGAGCAAGAAATCAGTGAGGACATGGGTGAGTGAGTAGAAGGAAATAGGGAGTGTGCCATCCAATTGCGCTGGCCAACAGTCACCACACTGCCGAAACTCAAGCCATTTGCAGCAGCTAACACAAACTTTCCATTTTAACTGTCCACCGAATGCCAGCGCGCAGAGAGGGAGGAAGAAGACTACATAGAGAAAAAACTCAAATTTCAGCACAGAAATCCTACATTGGCAATGGTCGAGTTGTACTTTTAATTGCTGGCAATAAATGTCACTATTTATTGCTGACAAAACAGCGACTTTCAGAAGCAAGAGCGCAAAGGATATAATATACCTTTGTATACATATATGTATACGGCTGTATATAAGTCTATCTATGTATGTATATATGTTTGTGTATATAAAAAAGGTATAGCGAGCGGAAAAGCGAAGCAGATAAATGGCTGAATAAACAAGAGGTTTAATACTGCATGTAAATATTTGCGCAAATGTAGGTGGGCAGGAGGTCAAATCCGCCAGGCGCGAGCCGAACTTGCTGATGATTACAAAGCATTGCCCTCGAGGATAGCAGTGAAAAGAACATGAAGCACACGATGTAGAACGCTATGAGTGTTTATACACGTGTTGAGCATATTTCTGATACTCAAGTTGGCTACAAATATTATTTATGCCATACCTTCAAGTACTTGCTTGATACAGCAAGGCTGGCATAATAATTAGAAAAATGAATAATTTTCTATAAACAAATCAAGAGATAACAAGAAAATACATTGAAAGTGATATAAATCATATTTGAAGTGTATACTTAAAAAAAATTAGTCTATACACAGGCGCACAGCATATCTCAATAAAATAAATATTAAATAAAGCAATGCCAATGCTTATAGATAGTTCTTGGGCTTATAATGATGTCAAGATTAATATATATTTATGATAGTATTAACAAAAAACATATGTATATTTTCGAAAGTTTTCAGTTTTCGAAAGAGAAAAAAACTTAGATGAACAACTTTAAATTAAACAACGAAGCTGAAATTTTATAGAGTTGTTTATACAGCTAAATTACGATGTTCGAAAATTTAAGTTCGAAGTTTCGAACATGCTCGTATTAGCTGTGCTGTAAAACTTAGTAACCTGTTATGCGCTCCAACATATTTAAAGACAACTTTACCAATCAGTTACTGATTTTCGAATTCGAATATAGCTAAGTTTGAGCTTCGAAAACTATAAAAGTTATAAAAATCTCATTTTCATTTGAGTAAAGGTAATCTTTCATTTTCGAAAATTCTGAAACTATTATTTTCGATAATTTTAATTCAAATACGAACTCATTTTTAAATAACTCGAATTTTTTTTACCAAAATATTCGAAACTTAAAAAAATCCGAAATTCGAAGTTCAAGTACGCAAAATACCAAGAAGTATGCCATTAAATGCAAATTGTAAAATAATATTAGATTTAAAATACAGCAACAAGCAGCTGAATGTCAGCTTCACAAACAAAATCTTCAAAGCTTTCAAGAGAAATCAGTAACTATCAGTTAACTACACATTTCACTTTAAAACTATTAAATTCTTACTTCACTCCTTCCTTACTTTCCCAGAAAACCCCCTCTGTGCAAATTAAGGTACCAAAAGTTGTGCTTTGAACAGGAAGACGACAAAAATTATTAAATTTCGAGTGCATCCGCTAACCCAACTACGTCTCGTCTCCGGCACACGACAATGTATTTGCACCACTTTGATTTGACATTCACTGCAATGCAAAATTTCAATATTAATTAGTTGCGTATTTTCGCAATTAATTTCAATTCAACTCAACCACCTTCGAAGAGCTACAAGAGTGCGCTGAGTGCGAGTAATTTCATGCTCAATTACCTGCCGCCGGCATGAAGTAATACAGTACGCTACCCTCCCTCAATTCTGTGAGTTGGTGTACGGTTACTATGGCCCACACACACAAACATGCTGACAGTACAGGTTTTAGTGAACAAGTGGAACACATACCGATATTTCAGTGTTTAACTGAACAAGTGGAACACATTCTTATATATACAACTAGTACAAGTGAACAAGTGAAACAACCTACACAATAAGTTCAAGTGAACAAGTGGAATACACATACACTCTCAGCTTGTAATTCACAGCACACAGACACACTGGCGCTCACCGAATAATAATGACACTGAGGCAATTTGACATGCAGCTGAATATTAACTACACTACCTAATCAGTGTTTGAGTGTATCTCTTTGTGTGTGTGTGTGTGTACTTGTATATTCTGGGTTGATGACTACTTACACTTTGATTACTTTCACTGGAAGAGCTGTAGCAACAACAACAGCAACAAAAAAGAGCATACCTACATTAACAACTTTGAAAGTTGGTCCTCTCTATTCCCCAGTGGAGCTAAGTAGTTGTCTATTACAGTTGTTTTTGTTGTCACCGGGAGACCTTACCTACTCTATTTGCCCTTTTATATTACAGGCAATAAGTTTTCACCCATGCAAAGAGTTGCATTGTCAGTTGTAGCGTGTAGTCGACTACAACTGAAAGTACTCAGTTGCCTGTCGCTCTAAGGAATTTTTAAGTTAAATGCGTCTCTCTGCCGCAGCAGCAGCAACAATTGGTGCATGAAAATTGCATTTAATTACTTTACTTGACTTCCCTGCACGCCTTGCCGCAACTAACTGACGCTTGCCACCCACTGCAAGCACAAATAATACGCTGCTCGCCCGCTCTTCTCCCTTTTTGCCTCTCTCTGTCTATCTTGTTTCGTACAAATCATTGACATTCACTTGCTGGCAGCATTCTACTTGTTCAACAACATTTAACAGCAATTTTATTTCAATGCTCCATCACTCTGCGCATCATGCTCTCTACCCCAGCTCTGTGGCAGTCAGGCGGCACCCCCCAGTCACATTTACGGATTGGCTTGTTGCTCCGTAATGAAGCGGGTCCTAAGTGGAATTATTTGTGCGCTGCATCAGCTTGTGCTTGCATTAGTGTAGCTTTTGTATTTATTGCATATTTTCAGGCGTATAAAAATTAAAACTAATGAGACGTGAGATTTTAGTGTCTTAATATTTTTAGTAGTCATTTCTCTCTGCTTAATTATACGCAGCTAATT
Source organism: Bactrocera tryoni (assembly GCF_016617805.1). NCBI lineage: Eukaryota > Metazoa > Arthropoda > Insecta > Diptera > Tephritidae > Bactrocera > Bactrocera tryoni. Next base: position 74,854,085 of record NC_052502.1, on the reverse strand, counting down.
TAATTTCGATAGTTTAGTCGTCGAGCAGCTTTTGTGATGACTTTCTAAGAGCGAAATTGTGAGGAAAAATCGTTTAAAATCTATTTGTTCAGGTTCGGAAATACATGTGATATCCTAATCACGCTTTCTCACAACAGAACTTAGTAGCCGGGGTCAAGGAAAACTCTTTTTTATATGCTTCTCTTTGTTTCTGCATTAATTTTGCTATAATATTTAAAACTACTTAAAAAGACAGACAACTTTAGGTCTACATGTTTCAAAGTAGAGAGGTACATATATGGTTTGAGGGTATTTTCATCACTCTCTCTCCCACTCCTTCTCTTTATCTTTCTCACTATTCTCCTATTTTTCACACACTTCCTATCTCTTCGTCAGACTCTGCCTCTCTTTCTTCCTCTTTCCATTACTTTAGAGATATATCTTTATAGTTTGTGGGTATTTTAATCTCCCTCTCACACTTCCTCTCTATCTCTCTCACTCGTCATCTCTATCTTTCTCACTCTTCCGCTCTCTTTCACACACTTTCTATCCCTCTATCAGACTTTGCATCTCTCTCTTCCTTTTTCCATCACTTCCTTTGTTTGTCTCACATTATCCCTTACCCTCTAGAGTTTTGGCGAGTTTTCAGGGATCTTTTGGAACTGTGACTTAACACTTATCGGCAGCATAGTATGTGTTCTAGGCTCAAAGGTACTGCTCCTTAAAAAATGTCAAAGTCTTATACCTTTCAAATATTCAGTTGGTATGCTACGATATTTATCTTAAGTAGGATTAAAAATACTTATTTTAAGGCACGTCGATTCCGCTTCATTTCTGATATACTATTTCATCACACTCTCATCTCATCCAATCTTAGAACCACAGTTGTTCATCGTGTTTCGGCTATAAGTGTATTTACACTACCTTTACCAGATTGTTTCTGATTCGAAGATCATTAGGATTCCATACTGTTCAGAGATAAGAACTTACGGCTTTCACCGCTTAAGGAAGTTTCAACGAGAGCCTTCAATTTTCTTTTTTGGGGCACCTTCAATTTCGACTAGTGTCAAAGAGCGCGGATTTTATGCTGGGATCTATGTTAATAGCAAAAAAAAATGTCTAAAATTGAAAAATACATTCCGAGCTTCTTCCCAGCTTGTTTGCAACTTCACGCAGAATTCGAACGATCCTGTGTCTTTAGTTTTCTATTTTTATAGATATATAGGTACTTTCACGCAGGTCCTAACCTCAAAATGTAATATTTTTTTACTGCTACCGAAATGATTGCATTTTTTACGTGCTTTTTTCATCATAAAGCTTTTTGTTAGCATCTACTGACTATTCATAGCATTAGAAGACAAAATTGGGAACATTTCATATACACCTAAACACATTTATATGAAACCCTATATAAAGCCAAAAATGTGTATAAATATATACAGTTACTATATTTCTTTACTGACACACACAAAGGAGCCATCGTATATGAAAGGACAACAATATGCCTTGATGTCCTCATTTAAAATCCCATAAATTTAACGTCTCTTTACTTTTTTGACACACCGTAATTCACAATATGAGCACATAGCTTGCATCAAAGGCGCACAATTTACGCATTTTTTAAAAGAAAATAAAAACTTGACATTTTTCATTTCACTCGCCTACTTTGCCACCTGCAGTGCCCTCTCTTTTCTCCGCGCTGCCTTTGCTTCTTTATTCCCAAAATATAATTTAGACTACAATAAGAGCTTGTGAATTTATTACCCAAAAATTCATTGACTGTCTACGCGCGTCTGTCCGTCAAACCTCAAGCTTAGCTGCTACCTGACTACGCAGGCAGCGAGCGCTAAGGAAAGGGCACAATGAATGAGTATGCAAAAAGTTGGTAATAAAATCTGCTTGAACTAGTTCTTTGAAAGGCGACAGGGCTAGCAAGAAAAATGCTTGTTTTTGCTATTGTTCTTGTGTGCGTATACTTTATAAGCGCATAACGGTAATAATAAGTGTCATTTCAGTCAAAATTTATTTATATATAAGATATACAATCATTCCTTGAGTATCTTTAGGAGAGAGAATTAGGACTTAGGTATTAATTAAATTTTCATTTAATTAAAATTGTTGACGAATGACAAGCAAAGCGCTCAGGGAGCGCAATGAGAAATATTAAAAGGGCACAAAACTACAGTGCACTCATGAGAGAAGGTCTTTTGGAGTCCCAAGAAAATCACAAAATTTGTAAGCTGCGGTACGTCAGGGTCTTCTTAATCTCTTAGCGAAAAGTTTGAGTACCAAGAGTCCTTATTGAAGCACTAAGGATAGTCTTTGGATAGAAGACTGTAAGAAGAACTATGTTGAAATGATGAGTTAAGGTGCCTTTGGGAGAAAAATTAAAATTATGAGACGGGTAGATCGTTCTTTATATAAGGCAACTATGAAAAATTTATGAGTGGGTATTAATAATATAACAGAAAACTATGTTTAACGGATTGTTGAAATGAGAGCGTTAAACTCAGCGAAAGATCAAATCCGATTTGCAAGAGAATTTGAGTGATCAAAATTTATTTTGTCTGGTTTATCTTCTTCTTCTTCTTAATTGGCGTAGACACCGCTTACGCGATTATAGCCGAGTTAACAACAGCGCGCCAGTCGTTTCTCCTTTTCGCTACGTGGCGCCAATTGGATATTCCAAGCGTTGCCAGGTCCTTCTCCACTTGGTCCTTCCAACGGAGTGGAGGTCTTCCTCTTCCTCTGCTTCCCCCGGCGGGTACAGCGTCAAATACTTTCAGAGCTGGAGTGTTTCCGTCCATTCGGACAACATGACCTAGCCAGCGTAGCCGCTGTCTTTTAATTCGCTGAACTATGTCAATGTCGTCATATATCTCGTACAGCTCATCGCTCCATCGAATGCGATATTCGCCGTGGCCAACGCGCAAAGGACCATAAATCTTTCGCAGAACTTTTCTCTTGAAAACTCGCAACGTCGACTCATCAGTTGTTGACATCGTCCAAGCCTCTGCACCATATAGCAGGACGGGAATTATGAGCGACTTATAGAGTTTGGCTTTTGTTCGTCGAGAGAGGACTTTACTTTTCAATTGCCTACTCAGTCCGAAGTAGCACCTGTTGGCAAGAGCAATCCTGCGTTGGATTTCGAGGCTGACATTGTTGATGGTGTTAATACTGGTTCCTAAATAGACGAAATTATCTACAACTTCAAAGTTATGACTGTCAACAGTGACGTGAGTGCCAAGTCGCGAGTGCGATGACTGTTTGTTTGATGACAGGAGATATTTCGTCTTGCCCTCGTTCACTGCCAGACCCATTTGTTTTGCTTCCTTGTCTAGTCTGGAGAAAGCAGAACTAACGGCGCGGGTGTTAAGGCCGATGATAGATCATGATAGATCAATAAAACCGACGCCTGAGTTTCTTACAATTAACTGGAAGTAAAAAAGCTCAAAAAAAGCACCCGATAGATGTCGCTATATTGATATACATATACATATATATACATTGAAACAAAAGGACTCGCGAATAATTGAAAAACTGCAAGATTTTTTATGTAAAAATTTTACCTGCTCGATGTCGTCACTCTTGCAGAACCCCTAGAAGTGATCTAGTGACTTATGCCCACAGCATACTAAAATTATGGAGGGAACACTTCTGCAGCCTGCTGAGTGGCTGTGAAAGTATAACGTCAGGAGAAGGCGAACCCGATTCCCCAATCGATGACGATGGAGCAAACGTTCTATTGCCCGACCATGAAGAAGTTCGAATAGCAATTGCACGCCTGAAGAACAACAAAGCGGCGGGAGCCGATGGATTGCCGACCGAGCTATTCAAACACGGAGGCGAATAAATGATAAGGAGTATGCATCAGCTTCTTTGCAGAATATGGTTGGACGAAAGCATGCCCAACTATTGGAATTTAAGTGCGCTATGCCCAATCCACAAAAAAGGAGACCCCACAATCTGCGCCAACTACCCTGGGATTAGCCTCCTTAACATCGCATATAAGGTTCTATCGAGCGTATTGTGTGAAAGATTAAAGCCCACCGTCAACAAACTGAGTGGACCTTATCAGTGTGGCTTTAGGCCTGGAAAATCAAAAATCGACCAGATATTCACCATGCGCTAAATCTTGGAAAGGACCCCTGAAAGGAGAATCGACACACACCACCTCTTCGTCGATTTCAAAGCTGCTTTCGACAGCACGAAAGGGAGCTGCCTTTATCCCGCGATGTCTGAATTTGATATCCCCGCAAAACTAATACGGCTGTGTGAACTGACGTTGAGCAACACGAAAAGCTCCGTCAGGATCGGAAAGGATCTCTCCGAGCCGTTCGATACCAAACGAGGTTTCAGAGAAGGTGACTCTCTACCGTGCGACTTCTTCTGCTCTTGGAGAAAATAATTCGAGCTACAGAACTTAATCGAGCAGGTACAATTTTCTATAAGAGTGTACAGCTGGCTTACGCTGATGATATTGATATCATTGGCCTTTGCAACCGCGCCGTTAGTTCTACTTTCTCCAGAATGGATAAGGCAGCGAAGAAAATGGGTCTGGCGGTGAACGAGGGTAGGACGAAATATCCCCTGTCATCAAACAAACAAACAAAAGGTGCTACTTCGGGACTGAGTAAGCAATCGAGAAGTAAGGCCCTATCTCAACGAACAAAAACCAAACTCTAAAAGTCACTCATAATTAACGTCCTGCTTTATGGTACAGAGGCTTAGGCGATGACATCTGATGAGTCGACGTTACGAGTTTTCGGGAGAAAGGTTCTGCGAACGATTTATGGTCCTTTGTGCGTTGGCCACGGTGAATATCGCATTCGATGGAACGATGAGCCGTATGAGATATTGACATAGTTCAGCGATTTAAAAAATTAACTAGGTCATGTTGTCCGAATGGACGAAACACTCCAGCTTTGAAAGTATTCGATGCAGTACCCACCGGGAGAAGCAGAGGAAGAGAAAGACCTCCATTCCGTTTGAAGAACCAAGTGAAGAACGACCTGGCTTCGTTTGGCGCCACATAGCCAAAAGGAGAAACGACTGACGCGCTATAAAATTATATGCAACAAATTCGGTCGCTAGGTGGCGCTGTAACGCTCCTTCATAGAAGCAAAGTAGCAGAGGAATTTTAACCCTCAAACTCCGCAACTCAAACAAAAAAAAAGATATTAATGTATTTTTACCTACAAAAACAAAAGTAAAAGCAAGCTTATGCCAGCAATAGCTGTTTTCTTCATTTCCTCAAGACTTGCCGCGTATATTGGAAAACCTTCAATTTGCATACCTTGCAATTCGACACCGAAAAAGTAGAAAAATGGCCTTAGGTCATCAACGAATTGAACTCTGTCAGCTGAAAACTGCAAACTTGGCAGACGCCAACCAAAACAAAAAAAAAAGTTTCGAAAAGTGAAAGGGAAACACAAGAATGGCGGCACATGCATACACAAAATGCAAATAAAATAACGGAGTATGCCGAAATTGCTTATGTATGCATGTATGAGAGTGTGAGTGGTGTATGTATTTGTTTGAACTGAAAGAAGAAGAAGAAAGCAAATGTTTGTGCGCCGCCAGCGAAATTTCAACTCAGCTACTAGCGGAGTGACAGGACAGGTTTTGATGTGCTTCTTTGCCAGCTTGAGGTGGTTGCTTAGACTGCGCACTCGCTACCGCGCTCACTCTTCCTCTCACTCACTCGCTTTTGATAGCTACTCGACATGCAGCCAGCGGCTAACTGCTGTCAAAGTGGAAAGCATTTTGTTATTTTAGGCAAGTTACCAATAAGTTTTAGATTTTTCAAAAATTTTATTTGCAGCAATCGGTCGCTGCTGCGGCACCCCAACTTGCACCACACCTTACGAAAAGTTTTGCGCTACCACAAATATTTTTTGCTGTTTTTTTTCTTCTTTACCATATCGCTCCTGCTGTCTGCCATTTAACACGTTTCCAATTTTCGGCAACTTTTCTTTGCTGTTGGTATTCTTCAAACTTTACCGCAGTCCATTCTTTCATAGCAAACTACATTTCTAGGTGTGTGTGTGTGTGAAGTGTTAACACAAAAAAAACCGAAAAGTTGAGCTACTTAATTTTGCTTGTGCCCACTTTGTGCGCCATTCAACGCATACTTTGTCGCTTGACACGCTTCAGCCGAACTGAAATGTTATTATAGCGAACTTTAAACGAAATCACACATACTACTACGCACATTCATTTCTATATACATATGTATGTATGTGTGGTTTCGAAACTTTCAACAGCTGCATTCGATCTATATAATTTTCGGTTGAATTTTATATTGTGAACTTTTTACATCGCACGCACCTGCCAATACCATTTTTTATAAACGCTTTGGTGCTAAATGTGAAGGTATACTTTCGGGCGCTCTATTGTAACACAATACAGTTATTCCGGCTTACAACAAAGTAGAGTGTGTGTGTTTTAATGTGCAGAGTAAAGTCGATACTTTAAAATGTTTGTAAAATTATATATTTGTAGCATACTTACCGGCGCTTTGACTGCTTTCAGCGGCGCACAAGCGTATCAGATTGCCAGATATCACCAAACATAAAAAACTGTCACGCACAACTTTTTTTTTAGCAACACTAACACTACGCTGTCACACGCAGCGTTAACCACTTATTTTTTTTTTTCACTGAAAAGAAAAGAATTAAAAGATTTTTGAGAATTAAAGTAAAAAATAAAAAATAAAAACAAAGTATTTTAGGAATAAAATTTGGCTTCGAAAGACGTTTTATATATGAAATTTATGTATAAAATAAGTAAATAGTATGGAGATATATTTAAATTTTATTTATATATTTTTTTCAGTTTGTTTTTTGTAATTAAAATTTTTTTCAGTTTTTTTTGTAAATGAATTTTCTTTTTCAGATTTCTTTTGCAAATAAATATTTTTTTTAGATTCAATTATTTTTTAAATTTAATTTTAACGATTATATTTATACATATATATACATATGTATATAAATATATAATATATAAAATTAAAAAAAAATATAATAAAAAATAAACAAAAAATATAAAAAAAAAAAAATTAAAATAAAATAAAAAAATAAAATTTAAAAATATAAAAAAAATATTTAAAAATTATTTTGAAATTTTTTTAATTAATCTTATTAAAAAATCAATTAGTAACCTCTTTCATAATTTAATTTAAAAATTTCAAATTTCAGCAGCAAAAAAGGGATCGCAGTTAAAATAACGCTTTTGAAAATTTCTATTTTTAAACTTTTTTTTGAAAATTTCTGTTTCCAATATGTATTTATATTTAAAAGCTTGGCAAACAAAGTTAAAATGGCTAGTAATTAAATTTCCAAAATTCTAACTTTTAAAATTAAATTTTGAATCTTCTTTTTTTCTTCTTTTTTAATTTTGTAATTAAAATTTTTCAAATTTTTATTGTTTTTATTTTTCAGTTTGCATAGAAGTGTTAGATATTTTTATTACAAAAAAAAAGTTGGCTATATGTATATTTCGAAGTAAAATTACAGCTCAAAAAATGTTAGAAAATATATATTTACAATTATACAAAAAAAATAAGTTTTCTATTTTCTATGCTTGAAATTTTTTTTAATTTTAATTTTATATTTATTTTAATTTTTTGATTTCGAAAAAATTGATGCTGTTCTTCTTAATTAATTAAATCGATTTGGAATGAATTATACAAAATTTTTATAACTAATAAGATATTAATATATTTTCTTAAGAAAATTTAAAGAAAATTAAAATTATTAAAAAAAAGCAATTAATTAATTTTTTTTAAAACTATTTTATTAAAAGAAGTAATTAATTAATTTTTTTTAATTATCTTGGAATGAAATTATAAAAAATACTTTGAAAATTAAAATAAAAAGGCGGGGAAATTTTAATTAATTAATTAATATAATTAATCTAACATCTAAAATGTTTGCTTTAAAATTTTTTTAATTACTTTAATTAATATAAACTTGTTGGAATGTAATTATAAAAACTAATTTGGAAATTAAATTTTAAAAATGGAGGAAAATTAAAATTGATTAATTTAATTAATTTTTTTTTAAATCCAATTAAACTAATTTTTCCTTTTTTTCGTTTAATTTTCAAAATATTTTTTATAATTTCATTCCAAAATAATTTTTCAAATATATTAAATGCCATGTTCGTTTGAATTAAATATCTCGATTTGGATCGAACTGCTACATATGTATTTTTTTATTTTTTATATCAACAAAAATAGAGTAATTTTTCTAAGTAAAGCTTCCTTGAGGTTTATTTATTAAAAAAATGTTATTTTTTTATATATTTTTTTTTTTATTTCATACCAAAAAAATTAAATATGTTTTCTTAACATAAAAAAATAAAAATAAAAATAATAGAATACGATATTCAAATTGTATTTCTTCATTTAATACCCAACATGAATGAACAATTTTTTTTTTTTTTAATTTTTTCCAATTTTTTAATCTTGAAAAACAGTTTAATCCCAAAAGTTTCCAGTAGCCTTGAGGCAACTAAACCCGTTATAAATTGAGCGAGTAATTAAAATTTTAATTTATTTTCCTCAAATAGGCATTGCACCTCGAGGACTTCATAATCCTTATAATTTATGCATATTTATTTGCTTTCTTAAGCTCAAATAATGCGCACTATTCCTTCTTTTTTAAAAATCCCTGGCGCCTTTCGTGCTTTGTACTGCTATCAGCTGCGCAGTTTATCTAGCTATAACTCATATCGGTTGCTTTCTTTTGCTTCCATTTTTAATTCCTGAAATAAATTATTTCAGTTTTATTCTTGTTGTCGCTTCCTCCGCCTTCTTCTTTCTTTAGCCGCTAACTAAGTAATTGATTAATTAAGGTCAAAGTAGCAGTAAGTGCATTAGCGTCACTCAACTACAGCTTCAACAGAATTTTTGAATTGTTAATGCAGCGTAAACCAGTTAGTTAAAAAGGCCGACCGAAATTTTCGCACTGCAGTGAACAAAACGTGCAAAAAAATAAATTAAAATAAAAAAAGTCGTGTGGACGTGAAAATATAATTTGAAGCGAACCGTAGAACAAAATGAATTAGAAAAATTTAACTTAAATTGTAAATGTGTACTCTTTTGTTATTATGCAAAGTTATTACGCAAAAAAAAGAACTAAAAAACGGTTTGCGGCGCCAAAAGGTATGCTATGCTAAGTTGCATAACTTCGTTTGAGTTACCACACTTCATGCTAATGAATAAACAAATTTTACAATTTCTTCTTAAAAAAATTATAATTCTGTCCAAAAACAATTAAAAAAAGTCAAAATATGACTTCTTAGCAGTTCAAAAATGCTCTTCCCCCATAACTTGCCTCGAAATCAATTATACTTAATTAATATCTTAACCAAATGCTTTCCCAAATTTCGCACAAAACAATCGCAACAACTTTTCGCAAAGTTTTTTTCCTGCAAAAGTTCTATTTTGATTTCCCAATTGATTTGAATGATACACCAAAAGTTGCTCATACGCACTGTAGCACACAAAATATATGACTTGTATTCAATGTAGAACATTTATTCCGCAATTATTACGTTATGCTATTGTTTTGCTATATATTTGTACATTTTCGCTTGAGTTTCCGAAAAGAAACAACAAAAACAGTTTTTAACAGATTTCAGTTAAAATAAAAAAAAACAACTTGCTAGCGTGTTTTATGGCAACAAGCACAAAAACTGTTTAAAAATTCACGTACGTCGACAGAGTGGCAATTAATGGCATTTTCTTGAGAATAATAATGCCTAGAGAGCTTAGAAATTGAAATAAATTTTATCTGGGTTATAATACCCTGTTCAGGCTAACACTAACATAAACACTGACCGTCACGTTATATGGAAAACTGTCTTATTTGTAAAGATATCTTCACAAAAATTTGGCATCAGTTAACAACCAAGGTATCGCTATAATTTTGGAACAAATTTTTCTGATCGGACAACTATAACATGTAGCTGCCATATAAACTGGCCGATAAAATTTAAGTCTTTGTGTGGAAAACTTCTTTATTTGACGAAGTATCAACACAAAATTGCAGACAGATAATTACCTAGGGCATCATTACAATCTCCGAAGAAATTGTTCTGATCGGACAAATATAGCATATAGTTGCCATGCAAACTGGCCGATGAAACTCTAGTCCTTGTATGGAAAACTTCTTTATTTTACAAGATATCAAAAAGAAGTTGGGGATAGATTATTACCTAAGGCATCATTACAATCTCCGAAGAAATTGTTCTGATCAGACGACTATAGCATATAGCTGTCATATAAACTGATCGATTAAAATCAAGTCCTTGTGCGGAAAACTCTCCACTACTCTCAAAAAAATATTATAATTAACAATTTTCACTAAAATAAAAATGGGAGAAATAGCAACACCAGAAAAGATAGCAACGCTCCACTGAAATCGAATAAAATAAAAACAAATCGGAATTTATGCTTGTACTTACACAAGCCATTTGGCAAGCAATTCATCAAAAATCACGTACGCACCCATGCAGTACGCCAAAGCAGGCAGCGGCATATGAAAATATTATTGAAAAGCAAATAAAAGTAAGAATAAAATAATAATAAGCCAAGGAGCGCATGTAAAGCATACAAAATTTCTACACATGTGAGTATGCCACATACACTTAAGTTTGCGCTATTTGAGCTCAAACTCACTGAGTAATTGTTTATGACAGCCCAAAGCAAACAAGAAAAGCAACACAAAAAACTTAAGCGAAATAAATTTTCCAAAAAAAAAGACGCCCTCGAACACAATAATATGTACACTCACTACTTTGCACTAAACTCTCACTCGTGCACCACTGCGTATGAGTAATGTGAAAAAGATGTACCTTTATTGTATGCGCACATGCATACTTATTGCTATTATTATGCTTATGATTATCCTTGGAGATTATTAATATTATCTTATGAGCTTTATATGGACTTTGAAATTGCTTTTGAGCTGGCGCAAAGCGGAAGAAACCAAAATTCGGAGAGTGTTCAGCAATTAAGTAGGGGAAAATAGTATGGAATTCTATAAATATATATTTATCTTATTTACTGCTGTCAATATATGTATATGTGTCGGCTCGCAGCTAGCCACTGCACATGTCCTGCCATCGCATCTCTCTCACACCACCACACCACTCCTTTCACGAAAGCACTCATTTTCTGCACACATTTTAAGCGGTTTATTATTGCTGCTTGATTTGTTGTTGCCTTTGGAGATTTATGCTTTATTGATATTTATTAAATGTGCAAATATGCGAGTGCAGTAGTGTGTGTGTGTACATATATGGCATTTGGCTAACATTGTCTGGCATTACAGCTATTTCGCCTTTGTCGCACACAAATACTCGCATATATTCCACAGCGTTGAGCTGACAAAGGAAATGTGCCAAGGATATGGCAAAATAATTGCATAGAGTATTCATCATATCCTTTGTGCGCTTATACGCATACCTACAGTCACATGTATATGTATGTATGTATATGTCAGTGTAGCGACGCCAGGACTACAGCCTTAAAGAACTACAGGTTTTTGTGGGATTAGTGCAGTTAAAAAAATTATGAGTAAATATGTTTAATAACTAGTGGGTGGTGCAGAAACAAAAATAATAATAATAATAATAATTAAAGATATTAAATAACTTAAAAATACTTAAAAACTAATAATTTTTCAATTATTATTTCCTTTCAGAACCCTCGCCATTGTACGACAACAATCACTATCACGAGGAATGCCTGCGCTGCAATTCGTGTGGTCTAAATTTGACAGGACCAAATCAGAAGCGCGCTAGACGGTTCAAGGCGAGTGCTTAAAATAATTAAAAAAAAATATATAATAACAAGTTAAATATGATACAAACAAAAATATTTAGTACTAAAAATTTAGTACATGCTAAACATTTAGTACTAAAAATGAAGTACTAAAAAGTTTAGAGCAGAAGAAAAAATCAGTTTTCAAATTAAGAACCAGATTACACTCTGCATAAATACATATCGCAGCTTAATACCACATTATGAGCCAAACAACAAACAAGTAGTACTAAAATCTAGTACTAAAACATTTTAATAGAAAATAACGTTATTTATTTTTTTATTTTGAATGAAACAAGAATTTCAAGCTTAAAATGAAGTACTAAATTTTTAGTACTAAAATCTTTTGTACTAAAGATTTAGTACTAAATTTTATACTAAAAATTAATACTCCTAAAGAGTGAAATAAAAACATTTGTGAACAGTCAAAATTTTCTTAAACATTTTTAGTACTTAGTGTAAGATATTTTTAGTACACCCAATAATTTGAAATGAAAGCGTGATTTAGAAAATAAACCTAAATTTAGTTTCTTGGTACTAAATTTCGTAAATTTCTTAAAATTGTAAATGCATACATATGTATGTTCTTCGCTTTATACTATAATACACATTTTTAGTACTAAAATTTATGAGAAAATATTTTTTATTTAGATAAATAATTAGATTGTAATACACAATTTTAGTAGTAAATATTTTTAAAATCTTCTTCTTAGTACTAGATGAAAGTACGAAAAAATGAGTACTAAAAATTGTAGTTCTGAAAATTTTAGTACAAAAATTTAGCACTATTTTAGTACAACATTTTTAGAACCACATTTTTACACAAACACGTAGTGTTACTTGAATAAATATTCTCTAATTTTTAGTTTGAACTCGTGTACTAAAAATTTTAGTACAAAAAATTTAGCAGTGAACTTATTTAATTGTTTAACTTCTAATGACCATTAGTTTTCTGACTTAAACTTGAACATTTTCTAAAAATCTTCTTTTCATCTAGTACTAAAAACTTAAGAACGAAAATATTACAAAAAAGTTTTGTACTACAAATTTTAGTACAACATTTTTACACAAACATTTAGTACCAAATTAAATAAATATTCAGTAATTAAGGGTTTGAATTCGTGTACTAAAAATTTTAGTACAAAAAAATTTGTACAATTTTTTATCAAATTGTATAACTTCCAATAATCATCAGGTTTCGAACATAAAATATAAATACTATTCTATAAATCTTAATTCCACATAGTGCTAAAAAAAAATTTAGTACTAAAAATTTTAGTGAGAAAAATTTAGTACAAAATTTTTACACATTCACGTCGTGCTAAATTTAATAAATATTCAGTAATTATAGGTTACAACTCGTGTACTAAAAATTTTAGTACCAAAAATTCAGAACTAATGCTTTATGTCATTACTTAACTTTTAATGTTCAATAGTTTTGGGACTTAAAACTCATTCTAAATTAGTTGTTAGTAAGATCAGAGTAGTCGCACGTACATTTATACATACGAACGCTTCTTCCGAAAAGTATGAAATATGCATAGAATTCAACCAACCCCCGATTGGCCACAAATCACTTAATACCAAGTTATGCAAAGTTTCCGCAATCGTCACTCGCACAAATCGGCACTGGCAGCTGCGCACACAGCTCAAACCACAATAGAACTTGTTACCAAACTATTTACATCCGCAACGGGGCGCGGCATGCAGGCGCACCGAGTTTAGCAAGAATCGCATGTGTGTTCCTTCAACACGCGCTTATTCACATATTTACGCCAAAAACACTCGAAAAGTACTCGTTTCGCTATTTTCTAAGCTAAGTAAGCGCTCAACGGGCACGTGCAGTTCGATTTTGGTGAGTTTAGTGAGCAGTGCGCGAATGAGCAGCGGGGGAATTGCGAGCATGCATGGAAGAAATCTCAACATTTTCCAAATAAATGCTTATATAACTGTAGCTACACATGTGTGTGGATGTGTGGTAGCTGTGTGCGACTACAGAAATATGCGAGAGAAGGCGAGGGCGAGAATTTCGGCTGGTTTGCGCTGCCACACTTGAATAAATAAATGGCAAAGCCGCATAAAAGTTTTCACCGAGAGCGTACACGACTGGCACACGTTGACACAAGGTGGTGGCAAAAGTTTAAAACAATTTTTGGATTATGTTTTGTAGTTTCCTCTTACTTTTGTTTTCGGGTTTTCTTGTGCTTACGAGCGCACTCACGTACGCGAAGAGTCAGCCGCAAACGACAAATTCATCATTCACTGGCGGCGTAGAAGTGCTGCTGCTTTTTATTACTTTGGATATAAAAACACACGGAGAGGTTACTTAAGTGAATTGATTTTATAAATATTTAAACAATTCTTTCAAGTACTACATTTATACAGTAGTGGATAAAATGGCTTGAGAATATATGTCCGAAGAACGAAATTATGTTTGACGTGAAGATTTTTGCATAAAAACTTAAAATGAACTTTTTTTAAATAGTACTAAAAGTGTACTAAAAATAAGTACACAAATAGTGTACTAAGAAATTAGTACTAAAATTATTTTATTTAAAAATTTCAGGGAAGTAAAATACATACGAAATTGAGTATTATTACGTTAAAGTTTTATCTTATAATTAATAAAAAATTGTACTAAAAGTGTTTTTCAAATTGTCAATCAAGCTAACGTAATATAATAAAGTTATATTAGTAATCGCTTAGTTTTCATATCAATTTTTCATTCAAAAAACGTAATAAGCAAATTTTTAAAAGTAGTACTAAAAATGAAATAAAAATTTGTACTAATTTATTTTATTTTAAAATTTAATGACAGTATAAATCCATCTTAAATTCAATAATATTAAGTTCAAATCTTGTTTTTGTATTAAAGAAAGCTTGTACTAAAAGTGTACTAAAAAATTTCAAAATTTCTAAATCAAATGATTACATAAAAAAGTTATTTTAGTACTCAAGTATTTTCTATTCAAATAAATAATTTAAAAAAGTAGTACTAAAAGTGTACTAAATTTTATTTTGTTTTAAGATTTTTTGACAGTATGTATTATACAAATGTAAACTATTACGTTAAAATTTAATTTAGAACTAAGAAAAATTGTACTAAAAATGTACCAACATTTTTTCCAAATTGTCAGTCAAACTCTTACATATAAAAGTTATATTAATAGCCACTTCTTTCATTCCGAGCAAATAATTATAACAATTAACTTTTAGTACTACCAAACTATTTGGTAATCAAAAATTATTTTTGTACTAAAACATAAAAAAATTAGTACTTAACTATTACTCATAGATTATTACAAAACGTCATCATTTTCCCACTTAAAAAATCGATTGGCATTAATAAATGATAGTACTAAATGCATATTTTAGTACTAAAACATAGAAATGTTTGCCTAAAGAAATATTTTAGAACTAAAACTTGGACATTTTTGTTTAAATGTTCTAGCACCAGAACTATAATATTATTATTATATATTAAAATAATACGTCAAAATATGGTGTTATTAATTATAAAAAATTAGTACTAAAAATACTACTAAAATTTGTCAAAAAACTTTTTAATTTTAACTAAAATGGACCATAAAATCACTATATTATCGAAAAATAACAAGTTATTGAAAAAATTTAGTACTAAAAAGAGTACTAAAATTTAGTACATATTTTCTCTTTAATAATTAGTTATATTATTGGAGATAAAACTTTATGGCATAAAATAGTACTAAATTAGCGAAAGCATAAAAAGTTATTGGAAAAAATTTAGAGTACTAAAATTTAGTACATATTTGTTCTTCAATAATTAAACAATAATTGTACATAAAACGTTAGTAGCATAAAGTAGTACTAAATTATCGAAAAAATTATTAATTATAATTATAATAATAAACAATTAATTATTGAAAAAATTTAGTACTAAAAACAGTCCTAAATTTGGTACATGTTTTTTTTTTGTGAATAATTAAACAAATTATTGTACATAAAACTTTATTAGCAGAAAGTAGTACTAAATTATCGGGAGAGCGGCACTGTATTGAAATAAATTTAGTACTAAAAAGAGTACTCAAATTTAGTATATATTTTTTCTCTAAAAAATTAAACAAATTGATAGAAATGAAATTATATTCAGCATACTAAATTATCGAAAAAAATGTGTACAGCAAATGGTACTAAAATTTAGAACATATATTTTTTCTAATAATTTAACAAGTTATTGTGAATAGACATGAATTTGCAACTGAAAGCATTTTCATACTATTCTGCAACACATTTCTTCGGAAAAGTCAAAGAAATTACACTTACGTAAATATATTGCAAAGCAATACAAGTCAACCAGAATTCCCACATCCACATTTTTGCTTAGATTAAATTCTCGCCCTTCTTCGCCCACAGAACCACATTCTCTGCGACCTGCACTTCGCAGACGTTGCCCTAATGGAGTGCTCCGATTTTATGCAACAGCTGAGAAGCTTCAAGCCACAATCACTCGGTTGCGCCGTTGCGAGACGAAAAAGTTCAACAACGTTAATTTTCCCGTTGCCGCCGCAGGCATGTTCAGGTATGTACACGAACGAGCACATTTATATAAATTTATTTATATGTACATACATATATACATATATAGCGATAGGAGTATGCGTTTCAAAGCGTAAGTTACGCGCTAACTTTGCTTGAATTTTTTAAATTAAAATCTTAGACTTGGATATTTAACCCAACCCTTTCTGAGGGAAAGAATTCGCAGCGGCGTGTTAGTCGCAAAAGAAAAGCTCGCGAAAAAAGAATTATGAAAGAAATGTTTGAAAAATGCGCCAGACATCTGGTGCTGAGTGCTAAAATTAAATATAAAAAATGTTGACTCAAAGCATGGGGAGGGAGGCGCGACCGCAGCACAAAGCGAATATTGCTGTACGCGGCTAAGAATTCCCGTTATGCGCGGAATTTAATGTAATATAGTTGGAAACGTTTTTCGTTAAAGAATTGCTTCCTCTATTCAACAGTTAAAACATTACAAAGGAGACGCTTCAGTGCAGAAATTTAAATATATAGAATAAATAAAGGCTACAGTTTCGGCTCAAGAGCGTAAAAAGTGTTTGAAAATTGAATTTTAAATGTTTAAGCAATAAACTTTAGTACTAAACTTTAAATTTTGCTTGAACGTACTTTTCAGTAAAAATTATATGTACAAGTATATCCGTTACTTGAATAGAAAATCTTTAGCAGGTAAAATTTAGTACTAAAATGTAGTACTAAAAGCGGTTCTAAAAAGCAAATAGATATTATGCAAAATACAAAGTATATACAAGCGTATAAATTTTTAGTACTAAAACCTATGTACTGAAACTTAAGTACTAAAAATTTTGGTACTAAATTTTGTACTAAAAATTCTAAGTGATAAACTGAGGTTCAAGGGAAAATGTGTGCAAAGTACAAACAATTAACTAAATTTTTAGTACTAAAAACTGTGTACCAAAAATTAAAAAATTTAGTACTAAAATGTGCACAACAAATTCTAAATGGCAAAATGAGGTTCAAGGGAAAACGTGTGCAAGGTACAAACAATTAAAGAAATTTTTAGTACAAAAAACTGTGCACTAAAATCTAAGTACTAAATATTATGGTACTAAAATTTGTACTAAAAATTCTAAACACCAAGATAGCATTCTTTGAGAAAATGTAAATAATTTTCGCTTTAAAAAAATAATAATCAACAAAGTTTTAAGTGTACTAAAAATTTTAATGTGAAATATTAGTACTAAATTTTTTTAGGTGTCTGCCCAAAATTGTAAAATTATTTTTTATACATGTCTAAGTATTTGGGTTTTAGATCTCAAATACCAATGTTAGTCTCTTCATTTCTTTTAACTACTTGATACCTAGTTCCCTTTCTTTACCCTCAAGCCCTCCCATCCTCAAGCAATGTTTAATGTTGTTCTTTTCTTAGCAGAAATTCCTGTTCAACTTTCGTACTATTTTGTACATTTCTTGTTTTTCTGCTTCGTCTGGCCACTTCATCACGCCCATTGGCCGGCATTAACTCGCTCTGATTCTCACCCTTTTTTAGATTTCTATGCGCCATGCGCTTTCCCGTGTTTTCTTCATACTTCTTGTGAACTCAAGCGGTCAGGCATGATTACCGCATCAACGACCGCCAATGGGTAATAGAAAAATAAGAACGTAAGGGTGAGGAAAATATCAAATAAGAAAAAAGTTTAAATTAAAAGGAAATTTGAAAAAAAGAATTGAAAAAAAAGAAAATAAAAAATATAGAACAAATTATGAACATAAAATAGGAAAACAAACTTAGGAACAAAATTAAATCAAACAGAAACTTAAAAAATAATTTTTTAAATGAAAAAAATTTCAAAATTAAACAAACAAAAACAGAAGAAAAATATGAAATTAAAAGCAAAATTAAAAAAATAAATAAATAAAATAAATAAAAAAATTTAAAAACTCAATTTAACTTAGCAAAATTTAATTTAAAATAAATTATAATTTCTAGCCATAACCTTTAGAATTCATTCTAAAACATTATATGAACTTTGTGTATAAATTCGAATAAATCTAAACAAAAATAAAAGAAAAATATTATAACAATATACCAACAAATGTATATAAAAAAAACAAATACAATAAAATAAATGTTTTAATTTATCTATTTTTTAAAATAAAAAAAATTAAAAAATTTAGGATGAAAATTTTAAAATAATAAAAAAATTAATTAAAACAAAATGTTAATAAAATAATAAAATAAAATTAAACAATAACATTAATGATAACTCAAAACTTTATTTAATTTGTGGAAATGCTATTAAAACTTAAAAATAATATTTAAAAATTTGAAATTAAAGTTTTAAGATATTAAAAAGTATTAATTAAAAATTTCGAAAGCACAAATTTACAAAGTTGAAAATTATGAAAAAAAAACAAAGATAATACAAAAACTGTAATAACAAAAGTAAAAGTAAATTAAAACTGAAAAATAATATAAAAAATTTTATAAAAAACAAAATAATTAAAAATATTAAAATAAAAATAATTTAATATTTTAAAAATTCCAAATCGAAGCCTTATAAATAGCAACAAAACTTGCAATAGTTAACAAAAAATTTAAAATTTTTTTTCAAAATCTTCAAATTAATTAAAAGCTATAAATCAAATAATATAAAAAACTTCGAAAAAGTGAAAAAAACATATTTCTCTAAGCTTCATAGCTTCATAGCTTCCAGAAATTTAATTTTAGCATGTACAACCCAACAATGTTTATAATGTTTATACAAACAACATTCTTCCCATATTCATAAACTCACGTACACCGTGACGTATGCGCAACATTTTGACGCATATGGCATTGAAATATCCCTAGCAAAGCATGTTTTGCAACAGAAATAGCACATAATGCCATTCACAACATGAATGTACCACATTTACGTGCTAACTGTAAGCAGCGCAATGCCAAGCCGCCATGACGTATGAGTAATATTTTATGCTAAATTGACGTCTATTGCCTTAAATCAACTTCAAGGCGGTCAGCATGTAAAGGCAAAAGGAATAACTAGTGATGACATTAATTATGAAAGCAGCTTAACAGCGCTGCTGCAGCGCATTGTCTACCTGCAGGCGCGCTTGCCAACCTACCCGTTTGCGTCAAAGCGAAAACAAAGCAAGGCAAATATGCAACACGTTAACGAATTAAAAATAACAGCGCATAACAAGTACACACATACATGTCGGACATTATGAAAGGTAAACACAATTAAAACGTGCAAAACAAAAGGGTAGAAATAGCAGCGTAAAAAGATAGCAGCTTAAATATCGGTTGCTCGAGTCGGTGTGTGGGCGTACAGCGCACATGTGTGCGAAAATAAATGGCAGACACTGTTGTAATATGCATTTTTTATATAACTGTTGTGCACGGGCCATGTCTGGCGCACATTCATTCAGCAAAATAAGAAGATAAAGAAAGAAAAACACGTTAACTACGCGACATTTGCAACATAATGAGCCCTAATGCATTCAACTACAACAACAACACACAAATGTATACAAGTAAAAAAGCGTTATACTGCCGGCAGCCAACTGCACTTTTATTAATGTATGCTGTGTATGTGAAGTTATACGAAAGTGCGCTTATAATATTGCTGCTGCTAATGTGCCGTTAGTTGGCAGCGTAATTGTGCGCAAGCGAGCATGAAAAATGGTAAGAGAGTTGAAAAATGAAAGCACAGTTCACTGCAGACGGTGTGTGTAAAGCAGACCTAATTGTATAGCTTACTTACACATACAAACACTCTGTCATGTGCACATTATAAATATGTAAGCAGAAGTGAAGCAAAACAACTCAGTATAAAAATATGTATAACCAAGTTAGTACTAAAAATTATAATAATTTTTAATTTAAAAAATTTTAGTACTAAAAATTGCTAAAGTGAATAAGCTGGAAAATAAAATTACATACAAAGAGCTACGCCTGAGCTAAACTTCTCAAAAAAATTTAGTACTATTTTTAGTACTCAGATTTTAGTTCCAAAAGAGGTTCTAAATAAATTAAGCCTTACAGAGGCTAAAATAAACATCTCCAAATAATTAAGGTGCCAAAAAATATTTAGTACTATTTTTAGTACTCAGATTTTAGTTTCAAAAAATGTTGGAAACAAGTTTACCGTTATAACAGTATTCTCATTTTAGTACCAAAAGATTTTTGTACTAATATAAACATCTCACAAAAAATTAGGTACTACTTTAGTACTCATATTATATTGCCAAAAAGTGCAAATATGCATGAAATGAAAGATAAAAAGTTCTAATATGAATAAATTTAACATTTATTAAAATATACAGAAATCCAACTAAACATAACATACCCAAAGCTTTTAGTACTATTTTTAGTACTCAGATTCCAGTTCCAAAAAATATTATAGATTAAATCAACATATCAATATTTTCATTTTAGTACAAAAGAAGAAAAGTACTAAATAATATTTCTACTAATATAAACGTCTCCAGAAAAATTTTAGTACTATTTTAGTATTCATATTCTATTGCTAAAAAGTGCTAATATGCATTAAATGAAATATGTAGTTACATATGCAGAACTGCGGCTGAAATAAACATCTCAAAAAAAAATTTAGTAGTATTTTAGTACTCAACTTTTAGTACTAAAATGCGCTGATATGAATATATTCAACAATAAATATATCAAAATATACAGAAAATCTACTAAAGAAAACATACCCAAATATTTTAGTACCTACTCTCTTTAGTACTCATTAGAGATATTATTTCACTAAACAACACCTTAGAATCTAACGAGATTTAAAAGAGAGATTATGCAAGTAAACTTTTTATACAAAATGTGAAACTTGTTGGTACTAAAAATATATTTTAAACAGAAAATACCACCAAAAAGTTCTGGAAATATTTTTCCTGCATAAAATAACATTCAATTGGCATCAGAGTGTATTTTTAAACACACCTTTAAAGCATTCTTTGCGGCGCCACCCACGAAAACCGAGCCATTCGCAAGTTCGAGTAATATTATATGCCTGTATGCATAAGAGCTCTTCTCTTTATTGGCCTACCCTCATTTTTATCACACGTTCGTGGCTGCATGGCTGTAAAGTGTGTGCTGGGAATGGCTAGCCATTTATTATAACTTTGTATGTAGGTCGGTGCTGCCGCCAAGTGGACCAGGCAAACACAATGTGCAAGCAACTCGCTTTTTTATTGTAATTGTAGTTGGGTTGGCAACACTGCAGTCAATTGCATCATCAGCAAAGCAACAATGGCGGACTGACTTGCAGTGGCAAATAAAAAATTAGCACTTAATCTAGATAAATATGTGAATACTGCAATGCAGAAAGTAAATAGTTAGAAGGGAGGAAAGCAAGTGAAACAAGTTGACATTAGATAAAAAGAAGGGCACTAAAAGGAATGTGACGAATAGCAAAGGTATGAATTTGTTAACGAGTTCAGGCATAACATTAATTAAGGAAAAAAATTTTCGGTACTAAATATTTTAGTACTAAAAATATCCCAAATTTTGCTCAGCTATTAATTTTGGATATGCATACTCAAGCTTAAAGTAGTATCCGCTTGAAATGCAAGGTTCACAGGCTAAGATCTAATAGCTCTAAGATGTTCATAGATTTTTGAAAAGTTTAAAATCTTGAGTACTAAAAATTCGTACTAAAATCTTTAGTACTAGGAATCAATACTAAAGCTTTAAAACTTTTGCACTAAAGATTAGTACAGAAATATTCTCTAATAAAATATTGTACTAAAATATTCTGTATTTAAAGGCAGTACTAAAACTTTGTGCACTAAAAATAAACACTTTAATATTTGGTGCCAAAAATTCGTACTACAATCTTATGTAATATATTTTTCACTAGAAATTAGTACTAAACTATTTTCTATTAAAATATAACATTAAAAAGTTTTTTATAAGAAGTCAGTACTAAAAATGTGTATACTAAATAATATACATATATATAAATTAGAAGTCCGTACTGAATCTTTCCGTACTAAAAATAAGTACTTCAATATTTCGTAGGCAAAATACATACATATGTACCTATGTACTACAATCTTGTGCACTAAGAATAGGTATTCTGTTCTAAAAATTTTACCACATTATTTTAGAACAGATAGTGCTGAAAATTTTAGTACTAAAATGTTATTTAAAACTCTTTTGTGCTAAACTATTCTTTACTAAAAGCCAGTACCAAAGCTTTGTGTACTAAAAATAAGTACTTCAACGTGTTTTACTAAAAACTGAAATTAAAATATTGTTTTTTACCGAAATTTTTTTACCAAAAATTGCTGTTTTAAAACCTACAACTAAAACCTTTTAATATAAGAACTATAATGAAAACTTTACTACTAAAATTAATTTATTTTGTTCTAAAAATTAGTACTAAAATTTTTTGTTCTAAAAATTAGTACTAAATTTTTGACAGAAATTTGTACTAAGAATTGCTGTTTTAAAAATTAGTACTAAACCATTTTAAAAAACCGTACTGATAACTTTAGTACTAATTTGCATATATTTTTTACTACAAATTTGTACTAAAATCTTTTGTGAAGAAAATTTGTACCAAAACTGTTTTGTTCTATATATTAATACTAAATTTGTGAAAAAAAAATGTTAGATACAAATTTTTTAGAACAATAATTTTAGTACTAATTTTTTTTCCTAAACCAAAGAATTTTAATTAGAATTGTTTTACAAACGGTACGAATTTGCACACTTATAATCAAAATTTAGAACTAAAAATTTTTGTTCTAAAATTTAGTACTACTTTTGTTTTTAGACAACAGTGCCAAAATTGTTTTGTTCCATAAATTAGTAGTAAATTTTTGAAAAACAAAATTGTACATATAAATTTTTTAGAACAAAAATTTTAGTACTAATTTTTTTTTCTTAAAACAAAATATTTTAGTACGAATTTGAACAATTTCAGGGGAAAAAACTTTGTAGAACAAAAATTTTAGTATTAAATTTTTTTTCATAAAACAAATTTTCGATTTTTTTACAAAAGGTTTTAGTACGAATTTGTACAATTTTAGGAACAAAATTTAGCACTAAAAATTTTTGTTCTAAATTTTAGTACGATTTTGGTTTTGATAAAACTGCGTTAGAACATAGCCTATAACACTGTTCACTGTTAGTTAATTTTAGACCAAAAATTGTTAGTACTAAATGCAAAAATTTTGCTTAAATGAGTACTAAAAAGCATTTGTACTAAAAATTTAGTACACAATTTAAAATCCAGTTGATGTACAGAATGTTGAAAATTTTCAGTACAATATAGGAATACTAACAGGGTACTAAAAAAAATTTACTGCAAATTTAGTACAAAACTCAAAATCCAGTTGATATGCTAAAAGTTGAAAATTTTCAAAACAACAAAAATCCGGTATACATCACCAACAACCACCTTTGTTCTAAGACACCTTAAAGTTAAATGAATATAAATTTCCCGTTACATACACACCACGACGTACTTTGTTACTTTAATTCCACATTCACCACCTGCATTTGCACAGCTGCTCGCACATAAATCGTAATTTCTGGTTTACTGTCCAACTCCACCTATGGCCCAACACACCGCACCACTCCTAGTACCACCACAAAAATATAAAACAACAAACATGCACATAAGGACACTTGCAACATGTTGTTGCAATAATAAATAAATAAGTAACCAACATGAATTGTTGGCACAGGGGAGGAACGCGCAAGACAATAGTAGCAGACTCAAAATTAATATATGTGTGTGTGTTTGTGTAGTGGAGCTAGACACTACGCAGAGGTAAGCACACGCCCAGTAACCAACTAAGACTGCAACATAGCATATACAGCGGTGTGGCAACCCCATTGGGGCTGACAAATTAATTTGTAAGTTCGCGACAGGGCCATGCCGAGTCCGCGTGCTTGGAGTTGTGCGCTGTTTTGCCCGCGTGGACGCTGCAGGCATTACTTTACGTTCTTTGATTTCGCAGCTCGGTTGTTTCTTGTTCTTTGTTCTCTATGCTGCTGCTTTGCGTACATTTAGTGTGTGTGCGCGTGTTTGTTTATTGAAACGCTCTCGCCTATCGCATGGCCGGACGAGTGATATTGTTACTTTATGGGGCGTACGTGATGTGAGCCATAAGCATACACACAGGCGCGCTTTGCTTATGTGTGAAGGTGTATAGGTGTTATAAACACACACACGCATTCAGCGCGCTTTCTGTACACACGCTCCGAAGTACTCTGCAAGTTTGGCGCATGCAACAAAGTTGACGTGATCTCAGCACAGCTTTCTATTGGCGTTTTCTTTTCAATTATTGTTTTTGTCACAGAAAACTGTTTCCGTATTTATTTTATATGATTGTTGCTCGTAAGTGACGCATTTATATTTATGCTTTTATATGCACAAATACTATATAATATTGGGTAGTCAAAAAAGTCTTTTCGAATTTCTAATGAAACTTAAACTTATTTTTTTATATTTATAACGAACTTTAATGAACAAAACATGTACCATTTTGGTCGAACACTTTTTGCCATTTTTTCAAAAGAGACATTATTCCATCAGTGTAAAACTTTTCTGATTTCTCGGCGACAAACTCCGACAAGTAATTTTCAATTTCTCTTGACGCCAACTTTACTCCATTAAGGGAGTTCTGCATTGACCGATGGTGCAAAGTCAGGGCTATATGGTGGATGCATCAAAACTTCCTAGCCAAGCTCTACCAGTTTTTGCCGAGTCATCAAATTTGAGTGCGGTCTAGCGTTTTCCAGCTGAAAGACGAAGCGATCTGTTGATCAATTCCAGCCGTTTTTTTTCGATTGCTTGCTCCAATCTCATCAGTTGTTGACAGTAAAATGTAGAATCAATCGTTCGACTAGGCTGGAGCAGCTCATTGTGGATGATTCCTTTCCAATCCCACCAAATACTCAGTTTAAGCGTTCGAGGCGTTAATCCTGGCTTTGCGACCATTTATTGAGCTTCACCACGCTTGAACCGTGATCTTTTTCGCACATTATTGTCGTATTTGATTCACTTTTCGTCTCCTGTTGCCATTCGCTTCAGAAATGCTTCGATTTCGTTTCGTTTCAGCAAAGAATCGCAGTTGTGAATTCGGTCCATTAAATTTTTCACAGACAATTCATGTGGTACCCAAACCTCGAGCTTCTTTATGTAGCGAGCCTTTTTTAAATGGTTCAAAACCGTTTGACGATGAATGTTAAGTTCCTTAGCGATACTATGAGTGCTTATGTGACGGTCCTGGTCAATCTTTTCCATAATTTCGTCGGATTTTTCAACAATAAGTCGGCCAGAGCGAGGTGCATCTTTCACATCGAAATTTCGAAATTTCCAGAACGGAAGCGAGCGATGCATTGTTGTGCTACATGAACTGATACAACATCGTCTCCGTAAACTTCGTTACTCTTCATTTCTGCTACACGAACTGATATAGCATCGTCTCCGTAAACTTCGTCACTCTTCATTTCATTGGTGGCTAGCGTGGCATTCTTCCCATTTTTATACAAAAATTTCAAAATATAGCGAATTTCTTCATTAATTTCACATATTTTTGAACAGCTGTAACTTTTTTTCAACTTCCTGGAATTTATTTTTTTTTTTGGTTAAATGAACCTTAAAATCTCACCTCTCCAACACTAAATGGTATGACACAATGTGCTTAGTAACGCTGGAGATATGCGACTGCAACGACATCTATAGACCGAATACGAAAAGACTTTTTTGACTACCCAATATATGTAATTTTCCCACTAGGATCGATTTCTTAAGCTAACATAATCTAACATAATCTAACATAACCTAACCCAATAATACTTTTTCTTACTAAAAGCGTGTGTTAAAGTTTGAAAACCAAATTCCTGTCAATTTATTAACACCAAAATGTCTCGTAATGCGTTAGTTTAAGGCAAAGTTGGTCGAGAGTGAATGCTAGAGATTTTTCCAGGTATTTGTTGCGCTCAGTTTATTTCCTCAATACTTCATCTATTTTCAAATTAAAAACACAAAGGCCTTGAAAACTAAAACTGCTGGGCGCTCGCTGATTATTTTTCCTTCATTTATTTCAATTTTAATTTCGTGAGAATTTCCAATACAAGAAATTACTAACAAGAAACAAAATTGCTCAATTATGAGTTGGGAAAAGCAATCCTTATACTCAATATACACCTCATGCAATCCAACCCAGCAGCGCGTAGCGCAAACTATGTGGTTGTGTCTGTGCGTCGAAGGTCACTGAAATGTCGCCACACAATCAGGCCTTTCGCCTTACGCCCGCCAGCCAACTAATGCCAATAATAGACAGTAATGGCCGCAGTGTATCAATAATCACAGCTCATTTTTCAATTACGCTGCCAGTTATGAGTGCAGCAGTGGCGGCAATCATTACGAAAAGTACGCAGCGCCTAGTTGTATGCAACAACAAACGAATAGTTGTGTGCTTTTTTCTACGTTGCGTTGCTTGCTTACTTTCTGCCACACAATCAGACAGAGAGACAGACACTAAAGGCGCGCTCATAAAGCTTGGCGCCCACTGACTCCAGACAGTTGACTGTTGGTAGCGCGCTTTCAGGCTGTGACAGTTTTTTCGTTCGCCACCGCCGTCAACCCACATGGCCACAACAGCTTTAATTCAATCAAGACATTCCAGTGAACGCGCATACCAGACTTGGCATACGGCGCTGGCAAAGCAATGAAAACTATGCCGTTGGTAAGCGACGAGCATGCAGGAAGCCTCTGTTGAGGTGGAGGGGGAAACGGATGGGAGTGTGTGTCTGTGTATGCGTGTTTGACGGAAGCCATGTCACGCCATGTTACCAATACACGCGTCACTGTTCGAGTATGCCGGTATGCATGCAATAAATTCAATGACTGACAGCCTATATGACGGCCTGTCAAATTGCGGATCTAGCTACATACATGTATGTGTGCGTGTTCATGCAAATGTCGACAACGTTAAGGTATTTTATGAAATTTCTCAGCTTTCGCCAACCAACTTACTACGCCCAAGCACAAACAACAAGAAACAGCGGCTGCCTGTTGCTTTCTATGGAAAAGATATCTGCCTTTAGGCGCTTAATGAGTTTTGCGTCCATGCCTGTGCGCATGTGTGTGTGTGCAGGCTGGCATTTTACAATTCGCATTGAAATGAGTGGCGCAACGAAGAAGCAGCAGCAGCAACAATGTCAGCAACCATATCAACTTACGTGGCACAGTCAAATGTAGTGCACCGGTATGTGTGTATACGGCTAGGCAGCCTGTGAGTATGCAATATGCATACCAAAACAGCCATCATAATACGTACGTGCTGATACGCACTTCGCCTGTGGCCTTAAGTTGTGCAAACGGCAAAAAGTAGACGTAAAAATAGCAAAGCTCATTTAAAGCGTTTCAACTGTAGTGGCATTTTAGGCGCCAATGTTGCTTATAGTGGCATTGCTGTGCCGCAAACACAAACACAAACACAAACACAAATGAGCTGGTGAAGAGTAGCGGGCGTTGGAAAGGCGAGTTGTGTCTCAATGAGCAGTCTGCAGGCGCATTACCTTCGAGTCGGTGAAGTACGCCTGTGTGCGTGAGTTGCTCATATGGAAAATATTTTTATGAAGTGGCAGTGAATTGCCGAGGAGGACCGGCAGATAGCTGGAAGTTGTGTGTTCATTTATATTTACAACAGCATATGCACTATTAACTTAATAAATTAACTTTTGTCCGAGATTTTCAAATAAATATTTGTGAACATTTTTCAAAATTTTTTTTTTATAATCTTAAATTTTCAAAAAAAACAATACGTATGGAGGAAAATATTTTATAAATTTTAATAAATCTCAAATTTTAACAAAAAAACCTTCTACAAAATTTATTACAACTTTATTAAATTTTACATAAAAAAATATAATTAAAAAAACGTCCGAACTAAATTTTAAAATTGTTTTAAATTTTTCAAAAAAAAATATTTTGAAATTTTATCAAGAAAAAATATGTTTTTACGGTTAAAACATTTTTTTTTATTTTATCAGTTTTTAAAAAAAGTTTAGTTAAATAAAATTTCAGAAAATAGAAATTGTCAAAAAAAAATTTAAGAAAAATGCCGAACTAAATTTCAAAATTGCTTCTAATTTGTGATTTAATATTATTTTTCAAAAATTTTTTTTTTTTTTTGGAAATTTTCCAAAAAAATACATTTTTTTTTGTTCAAAGATTTTTTTAATTTATGTAAAACAAGAAAAAAAAATTTATAAAATAAAAAATGTCAAACAAACGGTTTAAAATTTTTTTTAAATTAAACTTTTTTTAATTTTTTAGTTTTTAAATTACTTTTTTTTTAAAAAATAAATTTTACATAAAAAAATATAGTTACGCTAAAACGTCGTACTAAATTTCAAAATTGATTTGAAATTTTGATATTTTTCTTTATAAAAATATTATTTTTCAAAAATATTTGTTTTGAAATTTTCCAAATTATTATTTTTTTAAGTTAAACGAATTTTTTGAAGTTATCTAAAAAAAAAGAAATATCAAAAAACGGAAAATAAAAAATGTTTTTTCATAAACAGTAATCGTAATTTTTTTTTATTTATTTTTTTTTCATATTTTTAAATAACTTTTTTAAAAAATATTAATATTAATATAATTCAAAATGGGCGCATTAAATTTCAAAATTGTTTTAAATTTTTTTATATTTTCTTTTAATAAAAAAATAATTTCTCAAAAAAACGTTTTTGGAATTTTCCCAAAGAAATTATTTTTTAAGTTTAAAAGAATTTGGTTTTAATTTAAGTAAAATAAGAAATAAAAAAAAAAAATAGTAACATAAAAAATGTCAAAGAAAAGGCAAAATTTTTTTTTGTTAGAAATGTCAAACAAAAAACGAATTAAAATTATTTTTTAATTTAAATTGAAAATTTGTTATATTTTTAAATAACGTTTTTAATCTCCCCAAATATTTATTTATTTGATCACTTTTTAAAAAATATTTTTTAATTTAAATAAAATGAGAAATGTCAGAAAAAAATTTAGTTAAATAACATAAAAAAAAATTTCGAACTAAATTTCAAATTTGTTTTAAAAATTTTATAACTTAAAATAATAAAAATTCAGTTTTCCAAAAAAAAAAAACTTTACATTTTTTTAATAAAAATTAAATTAAAAAAACAAAAATTAAATTTTTAAATCTTCCAAAGAACAAATTATGTTTAAAGTTTAAAGACTTTTTATTTTATTAAATTAAGAAATCTAAAAAAATTTAGCAAATCAAAAAATTACAAAAAAATCGAATTTTCAAATTTGTTTTAAATTTTTTATATTTTAAACAAAAAATAAATTTTCCATCTTTTTTTTATACAAATTTAATTTGCTAAATAGTTTTATAAATAATAATTGATTACAAAAAGTTCTTAAACAATTTTTTAGAAGTCCAAGTTTAGCTTTTTTTAACAAAGCGGTCATACCCACCTTATTTGCAGTAATGCACAGTTACAAGAGTGTGCATGTATAATTTTACTATATGGTACTCCTGCCGGCCCTCAAGCTCAAAAATTGCTCATACCTTTCGCGGCACATGCATTTCTTTGACTTTCCCTACACCCTTCTTCGCCCTGCTGCAGCAAATGACTTTCGTTTTTGTGATTTCCCCCAATTGCAAATATTCGATGATACGCAAACGATAACAGTTATGGCAGCAGTTGTGGCTGTAATTAACAGAGCTGGGTGTATATATGTGTGTGTGTGTAAGAGAAATTCAAATCGTAGCAAAAAAGACGAATACTGGCAGAGTGTGCTGCAAAGAGGAATCTTTGCGAATGCACTGAAATTTCATTTTCTTCATTAAAACACGCAGACAAACACAACGGAAAGAGAGAGTGTGTGAGTGAGCAAGAGCTGCAATGCGATATTGGCCTTTATGCCCCACACCAGCACAGACAAACGAACAAACAGACCAATTTTAATTAAAAACTAACCGCTTTTCGAGCGCACACGCACACACAGACATGCAGCTGTATGCGTATATATGTATTTACATGTAAGTGCATGTGTATTGGTAAGCGCATGGGTGTAAACAAATTTATATGGCGTACTTTAATATAAATTTCGCACATACTCACACACATACACATATGCAACACACATTTGCACGCATCGCTGCGCTGTATGTCTCTACTTGCCGTTATGAACAAATAACTGTAATAACTCGCCCGTTATGTATATCATGTGTTTACACTTGTACATATATACATATGTACATATATATGTGTATGTGTATTGCTACGTTTCAACTTTTTGTTTGCTTAACAAAATTTATTGCGTACTGCACATATGTATGCGTAATCAAATATGCTCACACATACACACACATACAAATGTACATGTGTTTACATGTATGTATATGCATGTTGATTGCGGTTTTGTGTGTGCGCCGCATAGGCTGCTCTCTGGGACACTTTTTGCCGTTTAACAGATTGGCCATATTGGCAAACAAATTATGATTATCATGCGGCTTTTATACTATATGCTGGCTTAACGGTTATTATGTTGGATTTATTAAATTTAGACACAAAAGCAATTTAAAATGTGAGTTGGATTATTTGTTGTTATTATTGAGCTGTCTTGTGTAAAATTATTTAAATTTTTCGAAATTGGATTGAAACATTTAATGCAATAAACTTAAAAAATATTTAAAAAAAATTTAAAATTTTCGAAATTAAAATAAATACTTAAAAAATTTAGACTGAAATCTTAATACTAAAAAAAATATTCTTTAATATATCCACAGGAACAAAAAATATTTAAATTAATATGTATTTTGTTTTAATAAAAAAAAATTTAGAAAAATTTTCGAAAATGGAACGAAACATAGTGTGCGAATTAAAAATAAATTATTTCAAAAACTTGAATAGTTTCGGGGTGTTTCAAACATATTAATTTTCGAAATTTTGGAAAACATATTGTATTAATTTTCGCTTTTCAAAAAAAATTTCGATTTTATGAAAAAATTGTTTTTCAAAACCTGAATAGTTTCTGGGCCTTTCAAAAATATTAATTTTCGAAATACATTTTGTATAAATTTTCGCATTTAAAAATAAATTATTTAAAAAACTTGAATAAATATAAATTTAGGTAGTTAAAATAGTAATTTTCGAAATTTGGAAAAGAGAGTAATTTTCGCACTTTGAAAATAATGTAATATTTTCAAATATAAGAAAACCACTTTTTCGAAATTTGAGAAAAAATTACTTTAGAGAGTTCTAAAAATAGTAATTGTGAAATTTGAAAAACATAGTGCGCACTTTACAAAAAATATTTTTAAACTACGGAATTTCAAGATATAAATATTTATAAAATTTTACTAAAAAATAACTTCAGGGAGTTTAAAAATAAGTAATTTTCGAAATTTTGGAAAACCTATTTTGGTAATAAGTTTACTAAGTTCAAAAATAGCAATTGTTCGAATTTACAAACCATGGTAATTTCGAAATACGAAAACAAAACTAATTTCGAGTTTTCAATAAAAAAATATTTTTCAAACCTTGACTAAAAAAAGTTTAGGGACTATAAAAAAAGTAGTTGTTCAAATTTCGATAACATGGTAAATTCAAACTTTGATAAAAAGTTAACTTCGAATTTTCGATGAAAAATTTTTTTTCTAAACTTGACTAAAACTAAGGTTACGGAGTTTAAAATAGTAATAGTTTAAATTTGGAAAACATGGTAATTTCGAACTATGAACACAAAACTAACTTCGAATTTCCGACAAAAAAATATATTTTTCAAAACTTTACTATTAAAAAACTATCATTTACCAAATTTTAAAAACATAGTTTTGGTACTTTAATAAAAAATAATTTCGAATTAAAAAAATATTTAAATATTTTAAAAACTTTATTACAATTAATTTTGGTAGCTGAAAAAATTCACTTTCAAACTTTGAAAAACAAGATTTCGAATTTAAATTATTAAGATTTTTTTTCGAAAATTGAACAAAAATATGTTTAAAAAGTTTAAAAATTATAACTGACGAAGTTCGGAAAATATGGTGATTTCCGCACTTTACAAAAAACGTTCGAACTTCGAAGTAAAAAAAATTTTAAAAAGTTAATAAGTTTAAGGAAGTGTGCAAAACTTTCATTTTTGAAATTTTGAAAGCATAGCAATTTTCGCACTTTGAAGAAAAATTGTACATTTTTTGAATATAAAAATAATTAATTAAATCAAAATTTCCAACTTAAGAAATGAAGATTTTCGATTTTTGAAAAGTCGAAATTTTAAAATTTTTGGGAATTTATACAGAAAAAATTAATTATTTTTTTAAGCAAATTAATTACTTTCCACATACAGAGAAACACCCACAAGTACATATGTATAAAATATATGTATGACGAAAACAATTTACGCCGGAAAGTATGTCAAATACCTCCATCAACATATTTCCCAACCATATAAATCAAAATCACTTTGTAACAGTGTTGATTTTCACGCATCATTTGAATGCCCGTTGGCGTTGCGTAGATAAAAGTGGCACGCACGAACGATGATGGACACACATGCACACACGTTAACATTGAAATATACAAACATACATACATACATACATATATGTGGCAGTAAATAGATGTACACGAAGCTGATAGCCACGTAAGAGCAAATACAGATGACTGCTCATGCATGTAAAATACGCACACAGTCACATAAATATAATATGGAAATAGGTAAATATGTCTTTATAAACAAAATTCCATTGCGCAAACAGTGTGGGCGTAACTGCAAGGCAGCGACGAAAAGCGCGTCCTAAATGGATGGAAAGGACTTTAATGATGTATTTGTTCAAAAAAAGTATGCAATGCAATATTGGCAGAAGGAACGAATAAAAATTTTTTTTTAGCTAAAAAAAATTTACAAAAATATATATGTCTTTAAAAAAAATTAAAAATGGAATTCAAACAAAACAGTGTTTTCTTATGCAGAAAATATACTTAATTCTTGCTAATGTCAAATCTCAATTACAAATTGAGTGATAAGCGCGTTTCGTGCAAAGTTAGCAAAAAATGTTGTCTACCCACAGGCACTATTTTGATTTTCAATATTTTAACATGATAATGAAAAAGGTTAACAAAATATATCAAAATTTAGATAATATTTCAGATAAATATATAAAGATCTATGTATGTCTTTAAATACGAAAAAAATTTAGAACAAAAATTTTAAATAAATAAATTTATTTACAACTTTTTTTATTGTAGAAGTTGAACTCGATATACTTAAATAACTCTAATACATAAACATTATTTATATGAAGCACGCTTCAGGCAGAAGCTTTAAAAACTGTAGTCTAACCGCAGGCGCTGTTTTAATTTTCCACATTTTAATATGAAATTGCGTTATTTTAAAGGCATATATTTAAATGAAGATAATATTTATGCGTAATTATAACAAAATTGAAAAAAAAATTACATAAAAAAATATATTTATATCAAATTTTTTAAACATTTTTTTTAATATGAGAGCTGCTATTGCTATGCTTATTTATCTCCAAATCACTAAAATTTCAAGTTTAAATTAATAAAAAAGCACGTTTTACGCAAAAGTTGCAAAATCTGTTGTATACCTACAGGCGCTATTTCAGTTTCTTCAATTTTAACGTTATTTTGAAATATTACGGGTACAAAAAATGAAAATGCCTGCATGAAGCGAGCTTTAATTATATTTGTTTTCAGTTTTTTTTTATTTTTTCTTCATTTTTATTTTGCGAAAAAAAATCTGTTAAAATTAATTTGTGATTTTATTACCAAATCATTACACAAATGTGCCTTAAACACATGTGTGCAAAAATCAATTTGTGCACATACATATGTAAATATATGCATACATATTTACATTTGTATATGCTTCCTTTCCGAACGCACGCAATCAATTTTAGATAAACTCTAATTGAAATTAACGATTTCCTGGTGATTGATTATGCAGTATTGTACAAAATTTGTCGCAGCAATAAAAATAATGCCTACGGTGCAGGTATATGTTACCACATAAAAACAATAAACGATTGGTATGCTACTAGGCCTCAATGTATGTATGCATATATGTATATGTGTTTGCATGTGAGATATAAGAGCCTAAAAAAGAAAACCATTTATAATCAGTCAACCGTGCATACGTGACTTCCTCCGCTTTTTCACACCTTTCTTACTTTAACACGCATTTGGCAAATCGACAATATTCGACACACCAACACAGTAAGCGCCTGTGGGTAGACTTTGCTGCTAACAGGCAAATCAGCAGCTGAGACAAAGTGACATAATAAATTCGCTGTAGACATTAAGCGACTGACAAATTTCGAGTAAAATCAAGCAATGACAGTTTTGGCAACAACAACAAGAACAAGCAATGCGTTAAAAACAGCTAGCGTGACGCGCCAGCAGAGCAAATGTAAATTTCGTGCCGTAGGCAGTAATATCAATAACAGAAGCAACCACAAATGGTTAACAATGTAATCTATACGCTCACATTTTTTATGTCACAAAGGGGGTGTGAGAAAATTGTGAAAGTCTTTTCCATCTAAACAATGCGGCGCTTAAAAGTATGCACTTAAATTTTAAGCTATACAACAAAATAGCAGAGCACCAATCGATGCTTCAAGCAGGTGACTGATAGGTTTTGTAATAAGGTGAAAAAATTGGCATATAAAAAGTGATATACTTTTAGGCGTGTGCGTTATTGATTGCTTGTGTAAGCTGTGCTTCGAATATACAAGAAATTGACGAAGAAAAAACGGAAGAAACACTAGCTGTGAATATATGCGCAATTAACTGATAACGACATACTTTTAGGCGCGCCGACGGATATTTTGAATTAAATACGGAAGTGATTTGATATATAGTTGATAAATTTTTCACAGAAATGTGCCTTGGCGGTAAAATTAATGCACCTATAATAATATATAAAATTTCTGCAACGCCTAAAAGTATGCACTATTTACTTTCGTAACAGGTATTACTTATTTGTAATAGAGATATGTAATATAATGACTTTTGCAATTAGCAAATGTGATTCACAACATTAAGCGCATGGTTTTGCATTGATTTGTATCATAGAAGCATATATTTGGGCGCTATTTGTACTATCTTACGCATTAGCACCTTTAGACAACTAAAAGCAGAAAAGAAAACCTTACAAACACTTGGTTCAAACAAACACAGCTAGAATAACACATTTTTGAACCAGTTCACCTACCTAAAAGTATGCAACGGTATTTGAATTTTCACATTTCATAGCTATTTTTAGTCAGCACACACAGCTCACTAAAATTCTCTTCTTCCTCACCACAAAGCCCTGCTGACTCTACACTCCTGCAAATGAAAGTTTTCAAAACAAGTTGTTTTGTCAAAATTTATGAGTGTGGCGAAAATTCTTTCAACTCTCACACCACTTACGAACGCTTTCAATTTCAGCGGTCATCAGTCACTGGCTTGTTATAACCAGTACACATCTATATTACGCGTCGTTTATCTTTGGCTCTTTTTATCTTTGGAACTCTGTCATTGAAATGCCGCATCAACTCGCACCACTCAAGCGCACAACGCGTGGTCATGTACATTGGCTTTCAGCGCCTAAAAGATGTCATGATTTATTATACACTCCGCTTGATTGTCTCTTCGTGCGTGCATGCGTTTGTCTCCACTCTCTCTCTTTCTTTCTTATTGGCAATGCTTTTGGTGTTGAATAAACGAAGCGCGGTTTAGTAAAAGCCGTCGCAGTAGGCAGAACAATTGGGTGCAAAAAAAGAGAATACCATAAAAAGAAAATGAAATGAAAGTGCTAAGAAATTGCCGCAAATACCAGCCACTACAATAATGGCACGTTTTTTTAGTTTCTTTATTAATGTAGTTTCAATGGCCGCCTGCAAGTATGCAACGTATTGCCAAACAATTTGTTAGCTGATTTATGTGGCAATAACCGGCTGACAAATATGCGTTCATTTCATAGGAATGAAATGAGATAAAAATAAAGACGGGATGAGATAAGAATTTCAGCACATCTTTATAATGAAATTTGAACCATTTGAAACTTACAGCGTACTTTTAGGCGCCTAAAAGAATGCTTATTTACTGATAAAGTTAAAGCAATGATCAAAAAGTAGTTTTCATAAAAATCTTGAAGTGAAAATAAAAATAATAAAAAAATGTTAAAATAAAAATTAGAACTATAAAACTTAAAGCTTAAAACAAATATTTACAAAAAAATTAATAATAACATAAATTTCTAGCAGAAAATTCAAAGAAAATATATACAAGGAAATTTAAAAGCTTAATTTTTATCAATGAAATTAACATCACAAATTCTTTAACAATTAATTTTAAATAAAAATATTAGATAATTAAAAAGAAATAAAAAATGAATAGTCAATTAAAACTAATTAATTAATTTCACACAAAATTAAATGAAATAATCTTGAAGAAAAAAAGATTATTTTTAATCAATTTATATTTAATTTCAATTAGTTTCAGTTAAATTTTTTATTAATTAATTTTATATAAGTACAATTATTTAATTAATAAACATAACAAATAATTGGTTAATTAAGAATAACTCATTAATGACTAATGCCTTCTGGCAATGATAAATATAAAAAATAAACAATAAATAAAAAATTATTACTAATTAATTTATTTCACACAAAATGAAATAATCCTGAAGAATAAAAATTAAATTAATGCTAATTAGTTCATAACTAATTTCACCTAATCTTAGTTAACTTTTTAATAATTAAATTTATATAAATATAATTAATTAATAAATGAATATAAAGAGAAAATAGTTCATTAATATTAATTCATTAAGTAAAATGATCTCTGGCAAAGTTTAATATAAAAAATAAAACATAAGAGAAATTTAATTAAACTAATTATTAAATTATTTAACTATAATTCAATAAGTTTCAGAAAACATTAGCTTTGAAAAAAAATTTAAACAAAATAATTATAAAACATTAAAAAAATATATAAAAAAAATAAAAAAGCTTAATTAATTAAATTGAGATGAAGTGTATATCTAAGCCAATATATATTGCTAAATAAAAAAATGAAAAAAATGTTTTATTACAATATAAAAAATAAAAATTAAAAAAATTAAAAAAAAAATTAATTAATTAGTTAATTAATAAAAAAATTTAAAAATTTAAAAAATTAATTAAAAATAATAAAAAAAATTAAACAAAAAATTCATTAATTACTTAATTAATAAAAAAATTAAAAAAAGATTAATTAATTTAAAAAGATGTTTATAATACAAATTACAAACAAGTTAAAAAAATAATAATAACTAATTAAAAAAATCAAATTTTTGATTAATTAATTACACAATAAATAAAGAAAACCAAAAAAAATAAATAAACCAAAAAAATTTTACAACAAAAGGATGGTTTAATTAAATAGTTT
Source organism: Bactrocera tryoni (assembly GCF_016617805.1). Taxonomy (NCBI): domain Eukaryota; kingdom Metazoa; phylum Arthropoda; class Insecta; order Diptera; family Tephritidae; genus Bactrocera; species Bactrocera tryoni. The sequence continues at coordinate 74,816,307 of NC_052502.1, read as the reverse complement.
AAAAAGAAATTTATAATTAACTAATTATAATTAATTGTAAAATAAAAGATAATAATTAATAAATTAAAATACATTAATTTCAAGAAAATGTATATTATATAAGGAAAAAATTAGACTAACCTTAATTAATTAATATTTAATTTCAATTAATTTTTTAGTAAATAAATTTAAAATAAATATTTAAAAATAAAATAAATTATTATCAGTCAAGCAACTTTAAAGATAAAAGTTATGCAAAAAATTGTAAATAAATTGACTTATGTGAAGAAATTATAATAATAATTAACTATAATTCAAAATTTGGCAAAAAAATAATAATAAAAAAATTAAACATACATAATTAATTAATTAAAAAGTTAAAATTATTAATTTAATTTAATTATAAAATTATTAATTTAATTTAATTATAAAATTATTACTTTAATTTAATTATAAAATTAACGTTTAATTTAATTATAAAATTATTAATTTAGTTTAATTATAAAATTATAATTGATAATTTAATTAATTGGTTTATAAATTATAAATAATAATTTACTCTAATTAAGTAATT